>NC_088880.1:29447162-29595561 GCF_032884065.1 Artemia franciscana | reverse complement strand
AAAAGGGTAAAATTGGTGCAAACAGTATTACTGGCTTTCATATAAAGTGAATATACCACTTGATGCCTGTTTTAATGCTGTTTACATATATAATAATCGCTTTTACTGCAAATTCAGATTTAAACATTTTTTGGCCTCTTAAAAATGACCTAAATATGGGGTATAAAAAATCTGTAATAGATTAGAAACAAATTTGGGCTATATATTTGCACATCAGGGGGGGGGGGTGGGGGTAAAGCATAGCATATATTAAATAAGTAAACTAATCTTTGCCATATTTTTTTTTATGTGTTTGTGCACATTGAATTTTAACAAGAAGAGAAATCACCAGTGCAACAGCACAAACATAAAAAAAAATACACCAATGGTTAGTTTATGTATTTAATATATGCTATGCTTTACCCCCCACCCCCTGATGTACAAATATATAGCCCAAATTTGTTTCTAAGCTATTACAGATTTGTAATGACCCCACATATAGGTCATTTTTAAGAGGTCAAAAAGTGCTTAAATCTGAATTTGTGGTAGAAGCAATTATTATATTTATAAAGAGGATAAAAAAGGGCATGGAGTGGTATATCCACTTTATTTGAAAGCCAGTAATACTGTTTGCACCAATTTTACTGGGAAAAGAAGCCAATAATTTTTAGTTTTTAACTAACCTATAATATAAAGTTACAAACCAACCTATAATTTTTAATTTTTTCAACTAAAAATTATAGGTTGGTTTAGAAACTAAGCTTGTTAGATTTAGTAATATTAGAATAACTCACCAATGTGATAGCTGCCTTCCTGAGAATCAACGTTTTTAACAACATAAAATTTTTCTTTTCATTTCTTATTAAGCTTGGCCTATGCAAGATAGGCCTAGAACACCAAAAACCCTAAGGAATATGCATAAGATTACTTACAGGTCACTGAAAAGCTAAGATTATTTCCACTAGGCCTATTAACAATTTCCTTGTCTTTAGACAAAAACAATTTCATATTTCTAAATTTTTTGCCATTGAAGCGTTCGATTCGCAACTTTGTGTTGACTTTCTAGGTCAACTTTTTACTAAATAAAACGGCAGCAGAGAAAAAAGTCAACTTTTAAGTTGACTTTTTCGAGTCGATTCGAACGCAACTTAGACTTGTAAAAGTTAACTAAAAAGTTGACTTTTTTCTCTGCTGCCGTTTTATATAGTAAGAAGTCAACCTAGAAAGTCAACACAAAATTGCGAATCGAACGCTTCAGTGGCAAAAAATTTAGACATGTGAAATCCTTTAGTCTAAAGAAAAGACAAGGTAACTGTTAATAGTGGATATAATCTTACCTTTTCAGTGACCTGTAAGTAATCTTATGCATATTCCTTAGGATTTAAATGGTTTTCGGTGTTCTAGGCCCATCTTGCATAGGCTAAGCTTTTATAAGGAATCAGTAGAAATTTTTATGTTGTTAAAAACGTTGGTTCTTAGGAAGGCAGCTATAACATTGGTGATTTATTCAAATATTACCAAATCAAGCAGGCCTAGTTTCTAAACCAACCTATAATTTTTAGTTGAAAAAAATTTAGAATGGTTAGGCCAATGCCTATATTATATAGTCTATATTCATTGAGATTGCTGTCTAAACTGGATTTTTAACATAAAGTAGGGATAAAATTTTACTTTAGCTACTTTTGGCTATTTTTGAAAGAGGTTAGGTTAGGAAAATGAAACTTTCAGGGATATGTCTAGAGGCTAGAGTATGGGTAAATTTATAGCAAACAGTATTACTGGCTTTTGTATAAAGTGAATATACCACTTGATGCGTTTTTTTACGCTCTTTACAAATATAATAATCGCTTCTACTAGAAATTCAGATTTAAGCACTTTTTGACCTCTTAAAAATGACCTAAATGTTGGGTATAAAAAAGGCTTAAAACATTGGACTCAAACTTACTGTCTCATTATAAATCCATTTTTTTAATGTTATATTATCCACAAGCACTGATTTTCCACAATTAAATTGGATAAATAAATTGTGTCAATGTTAGTGGGTTTTCTTCTTACTTGTCACTGAAATTTCATTTAAAGCATGCGTTTTTGGTGGTTTTTTAACAAAATAATAGGATATTTGAAATCACAAATCTTTAATAGTTTAGAAACAAATTTGGGCTATGTATTTGCACATCAGGGTTGTGGGGGTAAAGCATGGCATATATTAAATATGTAAACTAACCATTGCTGCATTTAATATAGTTAAATTTACAGCAAACAGTGTAACTGGCATTTGTAATAGCCAGCTTTCATATTTCGACCAAAAACACATGCTTTTATTTAAAATTTGCTGTAAGGAAAAAGAAAGCATCATAATATTGATAAAATTTATTTATCCAATTTAATTGTGGAAAATCACTGCTTGTGGATAATATAACATTAAAAAAATGGATTCATAATGAAATGGTAAGTTTGAGTCCAATGTTTTAAAGTCTGAGACCAACATTTTAAGCCTTTTTTATACCCCATATTTAGGTCATTTTTAAGAGGTCAAAAAGTGCTTAAATCTTAATTTCCAATAGAAGCAATTATTATATTTGTAAAGAGCATAAAAAAACGCATCAAGCGGTATATTCACTTTATACAAAAGCCAGTAATACTTTTTGCTATAAATTAACCAAAGTATGTCCCAGGAAAGTATTTAAAGTACCTACCTCCACTTCTTTTTCCTCTAGAGGGTCCTGAAATTTTTGGCTACATCAATTTTTGGTTATCACTTTCTTCCTCTTTGGCCTTAGTTCTGAAAAGACAATTTCTGTTGATTTAACAGAACTTTAAGCCATAACACTGGGTTTTTCTAAATTTAGAAATAATATTTTGTGCCACCTGATTGTAGGTTAAATATATGGCTGATATTATTTATTCTCCATGAAGTTTTGTTTTATTTGATTTCATTGATGTCAGTTGCTTTCTGTTAAAAATACATTTTATTTTTTTTAAATCAATCTTCTTTTGTGAAAAAAAAATTGAATTGTTTTTCTTTTTACATGTTGCATAAAATGTAAAGGAATGCCTGGCCCTTCATTTCATAGATTTCACTAAAAGTTTTTGAGGCAGCTTCTATTAAAATACATCTGACACATTTTAATATATTTTTTTTTTTTAGAATACATAGGACACTATTAAAGTTTTGCATTTGCTGTGCTAAAAAATTGTCTTAAAAAGTGCCAAGTTTAGAGAGTTATTTTAATATTCTTCTTGCTGATCAGTATAATTGTTTTTAAAGTTCCTTCTGTTTAAAGCATTTTAGAGGGATTCTAAGCCAACCATGGGTAAATTTTTGTCACAAATGATTTTGCTCAAGTGAGCTGGTGGAAAACAAATAGAACCTATAATTTTTATTTTTTTATTATTTCAAGACTAGAATATCACAAAACTGAGCATTCATATTGCTAATTGTATTTTAAGTAAATACAATCCCTGACGGGAGTTTTGTTGAACCTATCTCAAAATTAATTTGTCTAAATAAAATAGATATTGTTTATGGAACAGCAGTGAAAAATGGTAGGAACTATGACTTGAGTTGTTTTATTTCCAATATTTTCTTTTTTCAAATAATGTTTGTTTTCTGGTCACATTTGTGTTCTTTCTTAAGTGGCTGGCACTCCAGGTTGAGAATACTTTGTCCAAAGGGCACAGGTTTAATTCCTGGCATTACCAGTTTATTTGGTTTGGAACAAAGGTCAGTGATGTGACTATGTAGGTTCAGCCAGAACTGGCCCAACCTTGAAAGGTTACCTAGAGAAATCTAGGGTCAGTAAGCAGGAAGGGCTTGCAAAAGCATAGGATGACTGATCCCTAGCTTCCTGGCTAAAAAACCACCTGGTTCCTTACTGGGCTTCTGACTTGGCCATAGGCGCTTTCTTTTAAACCCATTAAATGTAAGTACAAAGGAAAGAATGCCAGTAAGGTGGGCCTTCCTTTTCAATGAATTGTTGATGTATAGACAAGAGTGTGAATGTTTTGCAAGGTTTAAAAATTTAGGACAATTGCTCAGGTTGGCAACTGAGCACAAAAGTAAAATTTTGTGAACGGTTTTTCTTTGTGACTGTTATATTTATGTATTGTCACGTATTTTAAAGTTAATCTTCATTGCTTTGTTTTAATTGCCATGGCCTTATGAATTTAGTGTATTAAAACCTACTTAGGTCCATTCATTTTCTTTTAAACAGACAGGAATTCTATGTTTCCTAGCTTCAATAAATTTATATGCAATTTTGAGACCAGGGGTTACAAAGTAGGACAAAACTTGCAAATAGAACTGTGGTGTGACTAATTAATTTGTAAGAAATGTATATCAATTTAAAGATTAAAAAAACAATCATGTAGAAAACAAACAAGACAAATAAATAAAAGTATCCCTTTACAACCATTTAATGAAGTGTCACAAATGTAGGTCACCCTTAAGATTGAAATTAACAAAGCTTCAATTACGAATCTGTTTTCTTTAAACAGACTGAAGGGGCAAACCTCCAAGCTATGACAAATTCAATCTCACTTATGGGCTCTTTCCTTTTCAATAGGAACTATCTTTGGATTTTTTTTCCAACCAAGTAAAAACAGTAGGGACAGGATCAGGTGCAAGTGACCTTCCATATAGCCTACATACCCAAGAGAAAATCATGCAACTCTATGCTAATAATTGGTGAATTTTTTGTTGTTCGTATATTTGACTTATAAAGTGAACATACCCCTTGATGCCTTTTTTAATGTTCTTTACAAACATAAGAAGTGCTTCAATTACAAGTTCAAATTTAAGCGTTTTTTGAGCTCTTGAAAATGACCAAAATATTTCTAGTTTGGGGTATAAAAAAAGCTTAAAACATTGGTCTCAAACTTACTGTTTCATTCTTAATCCATTTTCTAAATGTTATATAATCCACAAGCACTGATTTTCCACAATTAAGTTGAATTAATAAATTTTACAATATTATGCTATTTTCTTCTTCTTTGATGCCAAAGTTTCAATCAAAGTATGTATTTTTGGTCATTTTTGACAAAATAATGTATGTTTTTCACTGCCAAAATTTGTTAGGTTAGGTCAAAAAGTGCTTAAATTTGAATTAGCAATGTAAGCAATTATTATACTTGTAAAGAACATACAAAAAGACATCAAGTGGTACATTCGCTTTATTTGTAAGTCAAAATATGAACTAAAAAATTTACTCCCAACCTGCCTAATTTGCAAATATATAGCCCAAATTATATATTTTCAATGTATTCTGCCACCTTTTAGCCTACTTGTTTTTCCAGTTCTTGTTTTGCCACAGTTGCTTCAATTATCAGGTACTAGGGTTGAGGGATAGATTGGCAGAATCAATAGGAAATATGTAATTTCAGCTTTAGATTTCCATATTAGGAGAGTTGGGGCTAAAGTAGAGCAGGGCTGCATGTAGAACGTGTTAGCTATAATTATTAAGTAAATTAGAAAGAGTCACCTTTTTTTAACAGGTTTTCTTCTATAGGCCTACAGGTCCTTCTCTTGGCTTTTACCACATCAAGCATTGTATACCCAGAGAAGAATAAGTAGCAACAAGCTATATATAGGCGACATAAGCACATGTTATTTAACAATGACTTTTCTAGAGCTTAACTATGAACCCTTAGTAATATTGACAAGAAATGAGTAACAGAAAATGAAATTTAGGCTTATGGCACTCAGGAACTGGATACAGGCTAAAGGGGGCAAAAACAGGCTGTATAATTGGAGTTCAAAGAACTCCAATTATACAGTGATTTTTAAAAAATCACTGTATACAAGTGATTTTTTAGTGAAGTAAACACTTCCCTTGCTAATTTAGGACTTTAAATTGATTAGCCTACTGAAATTTTCCTATCCTATACAATTGAAATATTTTCCCTTTTCAGAGCATTAAGACAATCTATCACAATAAAAAAAAAAAATATCCAAAGCATCTTGAATGGAATGACTAAAAGAAGACAAATGAAAATCACAATTTGCAATCTAAAAATTAAACTTCTGGCCACACAAGTTGTATTAGGATACCCAGCTCTGAAATAATTGCTCTAGTAGCTTAGTAGTAACTTTAACTAATATTGCAATAACTTTATAAGATTTTTGAAAACCCACCCACCTACACAAGAAAAAAGTTAGTTTTAACTAGGCTAATAACATAGTTTTTAAGTCTATTTTAGTGCAACCTATCCAACAACAAAAAATCAAGCTCAATAACTCACCACACTGGTACACAAAAGTGGTGCCTTCATTTTGGATCCATATGAAGACATACTCCATGATTAGCTATAATTGAAACTTCTGCCTTCTTTCCGAGTTAACTTGAGACGAATGTAAAAAATGTAAAAGTTGTTAAAAGTCTACGTTTCATTAACTTTCAGTCAACTTTTACAAATCGGACGCTCAAAGTTAACTCGGAATCGCTAATAAAACGTCGGAATGCTGGTTTAAGTCAACTTGAAAAGTGAATCAAACGCAACTCTGAGTTGCGTTCGAATCACATTCCAAGTTGACTGAAACCAGCATTCTGACGTTTTATTTGTGATTCCGAGTTAACTTTTAGCGTTCGATTTGTAAAAGTTGACTGAAAGTTAATGAAAAGTTGACTTTTAACAACTTTTACATTTTGTACGTTCGTCTCAAGTTAACTCGGAAAGAGGGCAAAAGTTTCAATTATAGGTAATCATGGAGTATGTGTTCAGATGGATTCAGGATGAAGGCACCACTTTTGTGTACCAGTGTGGTGAGTTATTGAGCCAGATTTTTTGTTATTGGGTAGGTTGCACTAAAATAGACTTAGAAACTATGTTATTATCCTTGTTAAAACTGGCTTTTTTCTTGTGTGGGTGGGTGGGTTTTATCTTTTACTGGGTGGGGGGATAGGTAGATAATAAAATGGTTAAGAAAAAACTTATAAAGTTATTGCAATATTAGTTAAAGTTACTGCAAAGCTACTTGAGCAATTATTTCAGAGCTGGGTATCCTAATACAATTTGTGTGGCCAGAAGTTTAATTGTTAGATTGCAAATTGTGATTTTCATTTGTCTTCTTTTCGTCATTCCATTCAAGATGCCTTTGATATTTTTTTTTTTTTATTGTGATGGATTGTCTTAATGCTCTGGAAAGGTAAAATATTTCAATTGCATAGGATAGGTAAATTCCAGTAGGCTAATCAATTTAAAGTCCTAAATTAGCAAGGGAAGCGTTTAGTTGACTAAAAAATCACTTATATACAGTGATTTTTTTTAAATCACTGTATAATTGGAGTTCTTTGAACTCAAATTATACAGCCCTGTTTTTGGCCCCCTTTAGCCTGTATCCAGTTCCTGATTGCCATTTAGTCCAAATTGAATTTTTTCTGTTACTCATTTCTTGTCAATATTGCTAAGGGGTCATACTTAAGCACTAGAGAAGTATGCAGCTCTGCTTTACTTTAGCACCAACCCTCCTAATATGGAAATCTAAGGCTGAAATTGCATATTTCCTATTGATTCTGCCAATCTATACCTCAACCATAGTACCTGATAATTGAAGCAACTGTGGCAAAACAAGAACTGGAAAAATAAGTAGGCTAAAAGGTGGTAAAATACATTTAAAATTTGGGCTATATATTAGCAAATTAGGCAGGTTGGGAGTAAATTTTTTGTTTTTTTCATATTTTGACTTAAAAATAAAGTGAATATACTACTTGATGCCTTTTTGTATGTTCTTTACAGATATAATTGCTTATGTATATATATAATATAATAATATAATATAAGATATATAATTGATATAATATACAGATATAATTGCTTATGGGTTTGTTCCAGCTGATGGTTTTTCAGTAACTGCAGTTACTGCGTGGTAACTGCCCATTTTTAACTGCAGTAGAGCCAGTGGGAACAGCACAGTAACTTGACTAGCAGTAGCATCATTTTCAAATTAAATACACGTGTTCAAATTTAAGGGACAGTTTAATGCTGATTAGTATATTTTTTTTTAATTCCTGCTGTTTCAGAGCATTTAGAGAGGTTCTAAGCCAACCATGGGCATTTGGCTGTCACAAATGATTTTGCTCAAATGAGTTGGTGAAAAATAAATAGAAAATATAAATTTTCTCTTTTTTTATTATTTCAAGACTAGAATATCACAAAGCTGAGCATTCACATAGCTTGATTGTATTTTAAGCAAATACAATCCCTGATGGAGTTTTGTTGATACCTGTCTTAAATTGATTTGTGTAAATAAAATGGGCCTATAGCATTTATAGGACAGTAGTGGGACAACTATAGCAATTTTTTTCAAATAATTATTGTTCTCTGGTCAAATTTGTGTTCCTTGCTAAGTGGTAGGCACTTTGGGTTGGAACGCTTTGTCCAAGATGTATAGGTTTAATTCCTGGCATTGCCAGTTTATTTGGTTTTGGATAGGGGTTGGTGATATGACTAACCTCAGCTAGAATTGGCCCAACTTTAAATGAGTACAGATGGAAATCTAGGGACAGTAAGGAGGAAGGGCATGCAAGAGAATAGGCTGGCTGGTCCTTAGCTTCCTATTGCACTACCTGGCTAAAGGACCACCAGGTCCTTTACTGGCCTACTGACTTAGCCATGGAAACTTTCTTTCAAACCCATTAAATATAAGTAGAAATGAAGAATACCAGTGTGATGGTCCTTCCATTTCCCTGAAATGTGGATGTATGGACAAATTTGTGGATCATGAGAGATAGCTTGTGAATGTAATGGGGGTGAATGTTCTGCAAGATTTAAAAATGTATGACAGTTGCTCAGGTTGGCAACTGAACACAGAAGTATAATTTTGTTATTTGTTTTTCTTTGTGGCTATTATGCTTATTTAATGTCAAGTATTTTAAAGTTAATCTCCTTTATTTTGTTTTTAATTGCCATGGCCCTAGGGCTTAAATACAATAAAACCTACTTATATCCATTGATTTTCTTTAAATAGATAGGAGTTCTGTGTGTCCTAGCTTCAGTAAATTTAAATGTAATTGTGAGACCAGGGATTACAAAGTAGGTGAAAACTTGCAAATGGACCTCTGGTATCAATAAAAATTTGTAAGAAATGGATATCAATTTAAAGATTAAAAAAAAACTGTTAGAAAACAAAGAAGACTAATGAATAAACAAAAGTATCCCTTTACAACCATTTAATGAATTGTCACAAATATTGGTCACCCTTAAGATTGAAATGAACAAAGCTTCAATTATGAATCCATTTTCCTTTAAACAGACTGAAGGGGCAAACCTCCAAGCTTTGACAAATTCAATCTCACTTTTGGGCAATCTCACCTTTCCTTTTCAAAGGAAACTTTCTTTGGATGTTTCCAATCCAATTAAAAACGACAGGGACAGCATCAGGTACAAGTGATCTTCTACTTAGCCTACATACCAAAGGGAAAAACATGCATCTTTATACTATAATTTACCTCCAACCTGCCTAATGTGTAAATATATAGCCAAAATTATGTAGTTCCAATGTATTCTGTCACCTGTTACCTTTTCTGCCATTCTTGCTTTGTTGCAATTGCTTCAATTAACAGGGAGTTAAAGGTTGAGGGATAGATTGGCAGAATCAACAGGTAACATGTAACTTCAGCTATATATTTCTATATTAGGAGGGTTGGGGGTAAAGTAGAGCAGGACTGCATGTAAAATTATGTAAGCTATAATTATTGTGCAATTATAAAAATCGGTTTTCTTAACATATTTTTCTCTAGGCCTACAGGTCCTTTCTTTGGTTTATGCCACATCAAACATTGTATTCCCAGAGAAAAATAAGTAGCAACAAGCTATATATATACAAGCACATATTATTTATCAATGAGGACTCTAGTGCTTATCTGTGACCCCTCAGTAATATTGACAAGAAATGAGCAACAGACAAAATGAAATTTAAATGGCTATCAGAAACTGGATACAGGCTTAAGGGGGGTAAGAAAAAACAGGGCTGTATAATTGAAGTTCAAAAATAGGTGGTGAGTTTTTAGTGGAATAAATATTTCCCTAGCAAATTTCAACTATAGGTCATGAAAGGAGATTAATGTGAAGCTTGATCATTTTTAAAGAATAATATGCACATAAAGAAAGAGAGTATAGCCTAGAGGGTTGTATACTCAACCATGCAGCTTGCCAAGACAATTTTAAGCTCCCATTATAAACTATGCACTCATAGCAGCAAATAGCAGCTACATCAGGCTAAAGGACCAATTACTACAACTTATCTTGAGGTTTTTGTGCAAGTCAACATGGGATTTGTGTTTTATTTTGGTGAGAATAGAAAAAGCATAAAAGGCGTTTCTGACTTAAATTCCATACTTTACTCATTGTCAGACCTTTTGCCACTGTTGAAGAAGCAGCAAGCAAATTCAAGTGTTTTGACTCCCTAGGTAGGCTAGTTTGCTTTATACAGGCATTTTAGCTAATATCTTACCTCATAATGGCAATTTTAAAAAGCAATTTTTTTGCCCCTGTATAATTAGAGCATATCTAAAATTTGAAGGATGTTTTTTACCAGACAGATAAAAGGTAAAATTCTAGTTGAGTTACTTCTTGCTATCTCAGAAAGAAGTTAGGTTAGGAAAATGAAACTTTCAGGGATGGGTCTATAGGCTAAAGTATATCCTGGGAAGGTATTTTAAAGTACCCACCTCCACTTCTTCTCCCTCTACAGAGCCCTAAAATTTGACTCCATGACAGGTCTATACCTATTGAAATTTTGACAAAACAACATTTTACCTTAATTTTCAGGTACCATTTGCTTTTTCTCTGCCTTTAGTTCTGAAAATTCAATTCCTTTTATTTGAGTAGAATTCTGAGCCATATCAACATTTTTTTTTTCAAAATTTAGGAAATGTTTTTTCATATCTTTAAAACCTTATAAATTGGGATTGAGCAAAGTTGTTAAGCTGAGAACAACTTTGTTGTACTTCATTTCAGCAGAAGATCTATTTTGTAAGGTTTCACTTTTATAACACAGATAGCCTATTTTTGAAGGTCATCAAGGGTCAGGGCGCTCTAGAGCAAGAATGAGTAGAAATATGTACTTTGAAATACCTTCCCAGGACATACTTTAGCCTGTAGACCCATCCCTTAAAGTTTCATTTTCCTAACCTATCCCCTTTCAGTGATATTTCAGAGAAAATTTCAGTGATATTTATATCACTCATATATTTCTCATATTTTATATCACTTTATATTTCAGTGATATTTTTCAGAGAAAAATAATTCAAATTTTTTCTCAAAAGAAGCTTGATTTTTAAAAATAAATGTATGTTTAAAAGAAAGCAACTGACATCATATGAAATCCAATAAAAAAAAAATTCATGGAGAATAAATAATATCTGCCAAATATTTAACCTATTGTGAGGTGGCATAAAAGATTATTTCTAAATTTAGAAAACCCAGTGTTATGGCAACAACAGTATGGCAAATCAACAGGAATTGTCTTTTCAGAACTAAAGCCAGAGAAAAAAAAAACTGATAACCCACAATTTCAGGACCATTTAGAGGGAAAAGAAATGGAGGTAGGTACTTCAAAATACTTTCCTGGGACATACTTCAGCCTGCAGACACATCCCTGAAAGTTTCATTTTCCTAACCTAACCTCTTTCAAAGATAGTCAAAAGTAGCCAAAGTAAAATTTTGCCCCTACTTTATGTTAAAAATCTAGTTTAAACAGCAATCTCAATGAATACAGACTATATAACTAGGGAAAAGTGTAAAATTGGTGCAAACAGTATTACTGGCTTTCATATAAAGTGAATATACCACTTGATGCCTGTTTTAATGCTGTTTACATATATAATAAATGCTTTTACTGCAAATTCAGATTTAAACAATTTTTGGCCTCTTAAAAATGACCTAAATATGGGGTATAAAAAATCTGTAATAGATTAGAAACAAATTTGGGCTATATATTTGCACATCAGGGGGGGGGTGGGGGTAAAGCATAGCATATATTAAATAAGTAAACTAATCTTTGCCATATTTTTTTATGTGTTTGTGCACATTGAATTTTAATGAGAAGAGAAATCACCAGTGCAACAGCACAAACATAAAAAAAATACACCAATGGTTAGTTTACGTATTTAATATATGCTATGCTTTACCCCCCACCCCTTGATGTACAAATATATAGCCCAAATTTGTTTCTAAGCTATTACAGATTTGTAATGACCCCACATATAGGTCATTTTTAAGAGGTCAAAAAGTGCTTAAATCTGAATTTGTGGTAGAAGCAATTATTATATTTATAAAGAGGATAAAAAAGGGCATGGAGTGGTATATTCACTTTATTTGAAAGCCAGTAATACTGTTTGCACCAATTTTACTGGGAAAAGAAGCCAATAATTTTTAGTTTTTAACTAACCTATAATATAAAGTTACAAACCAACCTATAATTTTTAATTTTTTCAACTAAAATTATAGGTTGGTTTAGAAACTAAGCCTGTTAGATTTGGTAATATTAGAATAACTCACCAATGTGATAGCTGCCTTCCTGAGAATCAACGTTTTTAACAACATAAAATTTTTCTTTTCATTCCTTATTAAGCTTAGCCTATGCAAGATAGGCCTAGAACACCAAAAACCCTTTAAATCCTAAGGAATATGCATGTAAGTGACCTGTAAGATTACTTACAGGTCACTGAAAAGCTAAGATTATTTCCACTAGGCCTATTAACAATTTCCTTGTCTTTTCTGTAGACTAAACAATTTCATATTTCTAAATTTTTCGCCATTGAAGCGTTCGATTCGCAATTCTGTGTTGACTTTCTAGGTCAACTTTTTACTAAATAAAACGGCAGCAGAGAAAAAAGTCAACTTTTAAGTTGACTTTTTCGAGTTGAATCAAACGCAACTCTGATGTCATGTGCGTCTCATAAAATGCTTGGATTAGTCAGATAAGTAACCGGACAAGTAAAAGAACACTTGGAAAAAAAGAATAAAAACAAAAATTGTAATTATTGATTCAGTACAACTGAATAATTAAGTTATTACACTTATGGCCCAAATATCATGAAATAACACAAAAATATGGGAAACCTGCTTTGAATTGCAGTTTTAGGCATTAATCTAGGCTAAGCCAAAATTCAGTTTTCACATAAGAAAGGGATTGTTTTTGATGAGTAACTTTCTGTTATACTTTAGTAAATTTGTAACTAATTCTGGTATGTTATATTCTAGACTCACTACCTGCCAAGAAAACAAAACTTTAGCTAGAACAAATAAACTTGTGCCCATGCAGGCTAGCTTATATTACCTTTGAAACTCTGAAGATTAATTTTGGGTTTTAAAAATTAGTGTTGTGAAGCACAACATGGAAAGGTACAATCAAACTACTGTCTACCTGGTTCTACTTCTGGGCCCTGTGAAACTAGGCCTACATATGACATGGGCAGTCAATAGACTACCTAGCCTACTTAAATTTTGACAAAAAATATTTTACAGTTCATATAATTGAATTACCAATAAAGTGAACATACCACTTGATGTCTTTTTTATGTTCTTTATCAATATAATAATTTCTACTATTGCAAATTCAAATCTAAGCACTTTGTGACATAACTTAACTAACCCAACCTAACCATAAATAATTTTGGTGCCAAGAAAACATTATTTGTCAAAAACATCCAATAGAAAATGTAGTATTAATTTGTTGAAAACACCAATAATGTATACTTAAATTGAATATTAGTCATTTTTAAGAGCTCAAATAAATTTGACTTTACAATGGAAGCAGTTATTATATTTGTAAAGAACATAAAAAAGACACTGACTGGTATGTTCACTTTATTGTTAAGTCAATTATATGAACTGTGAAATATTTACCCACTTTAATTTTGAGTAAGCTATTAATATTTGTCATTCCAAATAGGGAGTTTGTATATATGTGTCAGTCTTGTCTTTAAGATGACTTGTACTGCACTTACAGTAAATGCAGGAAGATCCCTAAAATTGGCACACACTGTACCTTTTATTAATTAATATTGACCTAGGGGTAGATTTTTGACCCTGAAATCTCTGTATCTTATGATTCACCATAAACTGTCAAGATAAAAGTATTTTTTTTTTCTTCTGTTAGATAGAAATTACAACCTCATATTGTTTTTATTGTGGTATTTTGGAGAGGAAGAACCCTGATTGTCATTTAAAAATTAGGTCTGCCATACACTCTTTTTTGGTTATATCAGTTAGTATTACATCTGTTACAATCAGTTAGTAGGTATATGTATTAAACCCAAGCACATTGACAATAAAAATAAACATAAACAAAGCTTTTGAATAAACTTAATAATTATTCCATTTCCTTGTCCTTCTTTTCTTCATCAGATCCAATGCTGGCTTTTGTAGATGCTCAAATTTAACCTTGTTAGGGTTTTCATCTGACAGCCAGAACAGGTGACAGTCCTGCCTCTCCCACCATTGTTTTCTTCTGCATGAGTCAGACCTGAGGGTTCCAATTCTGTCTCCAAAGTGCCTTGCATTAGCACTATCATGGGAATCAGCTCATTGATCAAGTGTGTTCTCTAAGGGCAGGATGCATCTTGATCTACTAGGATCCTCAACAGGTTGGGAGCTTAGAGTTTGACAGTTTACACTATCATTTGGCTCAGTCACTGTTGGAGTCTGTCTTGGTTTAATGTATACCCTGTTGCAGCAGAATATCCCTCCTTCCTTGAGTTAAACACAGTATGAGCATGGGTTGTCATTGGTCTTGCAAATCCCTGCTTTCATCCAGGGCTCCTAGTCTATCAACTGGACCCACACTTTCTAACCAATTTTTTACAGCTCCATGTTTCTTGCATGCAGGACATAGTATTTGCTTTGAGCTTCTTGCACCATCTTTCTCTGTTGTTTAAACTGTTCTAAATAGACAAGACCAGTAAATGCAAAGCTTGTGTGATACTGGGTAGAAACAATCTCAGATGGCATCCCATCATTATCTTAGTAGGAACATCCATCAATAGGTCTGATCCTTTGTCTGAGAGGATGGGGGTCAGTGGTGTGACTCTGTAAGCTTAGCCAGAGTCGACCCAGCTCTAAATGGGTACCTGGAAGGTAAACAGGAAGGGTGTGCGAAAGCACAGGATGGCTGGCCCCCAACCCCCCATTGCACTTCCTGGCTGAAGGGCCAAGAAACAGAGATCAGCGCCACCAATACAGACTGTAAAGTCTAATGCTGTATCCTTTACCTTTTTTTATATTTCAATACTCAAGTAGTGCCAGGTATAGATTTCTCTTGCCCTCATTTGCTCTCATTAGTAGTCTTTTTGCTGTTTAGACAGCCTGTTTCTCATGCTGTTTGATTGGGGATAGTTTGGGCTTGGGTTGAGTGGGTGATTCCCCAGTCAACCATGAACTGCTCAAATTCCTTTGGATTAAACTGGGGTCCATTGTTGGCTGTGAGTTTCTTGTGTTACGGGGGGGGGTAAAGTTATTTTAATTGTGGGGTTTCTTATAAAGTTATGGTGGATTGTGGCATGGGAGCCTTATAGTCAAGGGACATAGACTGAGAGGGTTCTATTGACAAATTTCTATAACCATGGAGATGAAATCACTATCATGATGTTCAGGTCTGCCAAGATGGGCAGATTCCCTTGGGAACGATCCAGTAGACAATAGGAACTATACCTGGTACCTTGACTCAAAGACAAACACAATTATTGACAATAATTTTATTTTCTTACTTCATATACAATGTCAGGTAAAATGACTTCAATGAGAGATATCAGTATATGCACATCAAAGACTGAGTACAGAATAAAGATTGCATTAGGACTGAATTGCACTCCTAACTTTTGGTCCACCTTATATATCCAGAATCAACCCGGATTTCTAAATTAAGCACTGGGTAGACTGACCTCAGAAATGTTGCAATACAACTCTTCTTTTGATTATACAACATATGGCCTAACCTCCTTGCAAAGATTTATTACAACGAGGGTTTTCACCTCCAGTTTGTTGACCAGACCAGAAATAGAAATCTGGTTTCTAATTGGCTTTACTCAAAAGTTTGAATCCAATTTTGGTAGTCTAAAAAGTATCATTTTTTGCTTGCAGTAAGATTTGTACCCAAGGTAAAAAGTATCATTTTTTGCTTGCTATAAAACTTGTGCCAAAAAGCACAAATCCTATGAGATAAAGAATTTACACTTTAAAATCTTTATATGTATAAGAGATTCTTATTTTAAAACCTTCTAAAGTGAATGAATGAGAGATTTGGTTTTGAGTTTGGAAAGGGGGAGGGGGTTGCTGGTCCATATGTTACACTTGGGTGTGCCATTTTGGACAAAATGAGATTACAGCTTGTTAATAACTTGCTCTGGGGTGGTATTTGTCAGGCTATCTAATTCAAAGAATCAACTTATGTAGTCAACAGTAACCTTGTAATCTTGCCAATTCAGCTGGAACAGGTCAGTGCCTACATACTGAAAGGGATAGCTTGGTGAAATGAGAAGTGAAATTCAAGCTGAAATGAGATTACAGCTTGTTAATAACTTGCCATGAGGTAGAACTGGTCAGGCAATCTAATTCAAAGAATCAACTCATGTAGTCAATGTTAACCTTGTAATCATGCCTATTCAGCTGGAACAGGTCAGTGGCTACATACTGAAAGGGATAGTCTGGTATTTTGCTTGCTATTATTGTTTCCTCCTGTTGACTAGGGGTAAACTTGGCACATACCTTGCATTGGCTGGCCAATATTTCTATGTCTTTTGCAATGCCTGGCCAGAAAAAAGATTCCACCAGCATTTATTATGGAGAAAGATCTGCATCACCACAGACCACAAACCTCTCAATACAATCATAGGGATGTCCATACAAAAAGCACCTCCAAGGCTGCAGTGCCTGATGTTAACTATTCAGCTTTATGATATCAAACTGAGAGACAGACCTGGAAAAACTATCCTAGTGGCAGATGTCCTATCTTGCATGCACCTTGCAGATGTAGGCATGGAGTTAAGGGAGGACATGGAGGTGCTGGTCTACTCAGTTCTTCAAACTCTACCCATAGCAAGCCAAAGGCTTGCCCAAAAACATCTTGAAACAATGAAAAACAAAGTATTGAACCCCTGATGCAAATTATAAGTAGGGTGGCCAAGCAATAAGAAAGACCTTGAGACAGGACTTAAATCATTTGGAATTACTGCCAAGAATTAGCCAAACTTGACAGACTTGTCATAAAATGAGAATGAATAGCTATTCTAAAATGCATGAGGGCAAGCAAACATTATTGCAAGCATTTCTTTTTCCATTTGCAAGTAGTGGCCCTCTGCTTAGAGAACAAGACAAAAAGCAACAGTTGCTCTGTCTACTATCAGGTGTGCACCCAGGCCTTGCTGGAAGGCATTTGTAATCATCTTGATTTCTTTGGCTTCTGGATCAAAAGATGGAAGGTTTTGATGGATTGGATTCTGAATTGCTCTTTTTGTCTCTTTGTGACTAGGATTCCACTTGAATTTCTGCTGTTTGGATAGATCTCTTAATTGGCTGATTCAACATAGCCAGCTTGGGGATGTATCTAGATAGGTAGTTATACATTCCTAGTAATGTCTGTAAGTCTCCTTGGCTTTGTAGAGTAGGCATGTTTCCTAACACTTTGGTTTTCTTTGGATCATGGGTAATGCCACTTGTTGTCAATCTGCATCCAAAGTAGGTTGTGAAGTTGGCATGAGAGACACGTTTTTCTCAATTAAACCATATTCCATTGTCTCTTGCAGTTTGAAGTACTGCTCTCAGTTTTATGTTATATGCAGCACTGTCATGGCAATTGCCAGCTATGTCATCTATGATCAGCCAGACATCTAGTTCTGCAAAGACCTCCTTCATGCTGCACTGGTATTTGTCTTGTGCTGAAATCAGTCCAAAAGGGTATCTCTTAAATTTGTACCAGCCATGCATGGTGTTGAATGTTATCAACTTTGAGGAGGGTTTGTCCAACACCATCAACCAATACCTGTTTTGGGCTTCTATCTTGAAGAATTTCTTGGCGCCTTTGCACTTTGCTGTTACTTCATCAAATAAGGGTATAGGGTAATATGGCCTCTCAATTGCTCTATTTAAGTCAACAGGGTCCAAACAGATCCTTAGTGATCCTTCTGCCTTTGTAACCAGGACCACTGAATTCACCCATTGTGTTGGCTTGGTCACTTTTTACATGACCCCAAGTGACTCTAGCCTGTCCAGCCACTCTTTGAACTTTACTTGCAAACAAACAAAACTTGCTTTGGTGGCTGTACTGTAGGCTTCACTTCCTCTTTGAGATGAATCTTACAGATTCTGTGTAATGTTCATACGCCCTCAAATATCTCATTGAATTTGTCTTAAGGACTTTGGATTCCTGGTCTGATAAGGGGTGGATTGTTGATACTGAGGACAAATTTGATTAAATGCAGTCTTTTACTGTGGATAATATGAAAAAAACTTCGTTTTCTTAAAGAGTTAAAGAGGCTGCGTCCCAAAGTCGAACCTTAAAACGTACAGGAATTAGAAGAGGCAGTTGGGGGGCTGCCGCCCCCCAAACCCCCAGCTTTTAAAGACTTTTGTACAGGTTTTTTTTTGGGGGGGACTTCATTGTTACTAATTACTAGTTTCGGCGCAATGGTTCTCCTGTCCTCTTGTGTTTAACATTTTTCGAAGTTATTCCATTATTCATTCATTTCAATTTTTTGTTAATTAAAAGAGGGCCTTTCCGAAGCCAAGAGCTGGGGGTTAGCAAAAAAACAAAAAACCTGTACAAAAGAGTCTTTAAAAGCTGGGGGTTTGGGGGGCGGCAGCCCCCCAACTGCCTCTTCTAATTCCTGTACGTTTTAAGGTTCGACTTTGGGACGCAGCCTCTTTAACTCTTTAAGAAAACGAAGTTTTTTTCATATTATTTCTGTACGTTTCTCTACAATCCATGGTGGATGTAATTTAATAATTCCTGTACTCCTCGTACAGGAATTAGGAGAGGAACTTGGGTGGCTGCCGCCCCCCCCCCGCTTTTAAATCATTGTATAAAATAGAAAAAAAATAGATAGAATGACCGAAATGTTTATTTTGCTCATAAGAAGCTAATATTCTGTTATCTCTCAAATGATAAGCTGTCCAGGTGTTATCAAAAAATTTTCTGGAATGGAGCTGGATTTTTATGATGCTTGCAGTCATTCTCGCCGTGCCGAGCTGATTATTTTGATGTACTTGAATGTTGATATTCGTAACTTTTAAGAATTTCAAAAATTAACATGGGACTATTAGACTATTAGGACTATAAGAAGACTATTAGGAGAGGCAAACCCCCCGCTTTTAAAGACTCTTTTGTACAGGTTTAATTTTTTTTCATATTAATTCTGTACGTTTTTCTACAATCCATGGTGGATGTAATTTAATAATTCCTGTACTCCTCGTACAGGAATTAGGAGAGGAACCCCCCCCCCCCCCCGCTTTTAAATCATTGTATAAAATAGAAAAAAAAATAGATAGAATGACCGAAATGTTTCTTTTGCTCATAAGAAGCTAATATTCTGTTATCTCTCAAATGATAAGCTGTCCAGGTGTTATCAAAATTTTTTTGATGTTGTGAAAAAAAACCGCCCGTAAGGGACTTGAACCCTTGACCCGAGGATTAAAAGTCTCACGCTCTACCAACAAAGCTAATAACTTGCGTGAGTAAATATAACTTCTCAATAGCTTTTAAAAATTTCAAATTAACATGGGCTCTTATGGAGAGAAATCCGTTAATTTAAATAGCTAATGGGTGGTTTCTGGAAAACAGGGAAGGAGTTATCGGATCAAGCTGAAATTTCGCGGATAAGCTCCTGGGCCGTAGGGGACCTTAACTTGTGAATTTCAGCCCGATCGGACAACGTTAAAAGGGGTGGGGGGGGGGTTCGAGGGTCGAAACTTTCGGGGGGTTAAGATTTTCCCACGAAACTTTCATGGGCACTTACGCGGAGAATTCCGCATCGAATGAGTCTTCGTACACCCAGATCCGATGTCGGATGTGACCTGTAGGCGTGGCGAAAAAAAAAGTAAATGAATTTTAAGTGGCTATGCGTGGTTTCTGGAAAACAGGGAAGGAGTTATCGGATCAAGCTGAAATTTCGCGGATAAGCTCCTGGGCCCTAGGGGACCTTAACTTGTGAATTTCAGCCCGATCGGACAACGTTAAAGGGGGGCTTGGGTTGACAGGTCGAAACTTTCGGCCAGATTTTCCCCATGAAGAAAAAGTTGGAGGGGGATGAAATTTTGCAGGTTTCTTAGTTGGAGCTCGGGCTACGAAATGCATCCCTCCCCATGCGTCTGCGACCACTGGAACCGAAGATCGCTTAACATTGTCGTGTGTCGCCTCTTTATAGAGGCACGAGTGTGCCTCCTTGATAGGTGCTCTATTGGCAAATACCTCATGGAAGGTATGAGTCTGAGGGTTTTGGTTCTTGTATTGAACTTTTAGATTGACTGTACCCAGTACCTACAGCTCCAGTGTAGCTAGTGAGCACATTAGCAGTTGGCAACAGTGCTGGCATTCTTACCAATCTATTAAAGTCTTTGAATGACAAAATTTTGTCCTTGGCACTGGTGTCAATCTTGGATGGAAGTTCACTATCCTGCTCTGTCGGTCTTATCAGCACATAAAGCTTTTCTACCTTTTCTTCATTGGAGACCAACTCAATCATGAATTTCATCCCTTCTTGTGCCATACTTCTTGTTTCAAGCTCATGTACTGCCTTGCTCTTGCATATTTTGCACGTCTTTCTGCACTTGCTGTTCTGCTCCTCTGTAGCTGGGCACTTGTGATTTCTAGAGTATAAACCACCACAGAAATAGCATGTAGAGGAGTTTTTCTGTCTTTGAGCCACTTCCACTTCTTGTTTGATTGGAGTCTGCACATGTTTGTTTACCATCCATGCTTGGGTCTCTTGAATAGTTTCAACTGCACTCAATTGCACTAGCCAAAGTTATTGCTGCTCCCTTGCTGAGGAGCTGTTTGCAGATTCTTGCATTTTTGACTCCAAAGACTAATTGTTCTCAAACCAGCTAGTCGCCAGAGTGTCAAATTCACAGTCCTTTGCAAGTACTTTCAACTGGGTAACATACAATTCAATGGTCTCTGCTTCACCTTGCTGTTTTGGTGAAAAGATTATTTCAAAAAAGTAAATTTATTTTCAGAGAGTGCATATTTTACTTAATTTTTTGACATAGTTACGAAGTTTTTGAAACACTTATCATATGTCTCAACTCTTTTAAAATAAAGTCTTTATAAGATCTTGCCACCAGCTCCAATAACCAAGAGTTCACTGATATTTTTACGTTGTTGTCATTGTTTTAACAGTTGCCACTGAGGTGGCAACTAATTGAAGTGGAGGCAAAACATTTTTTTTTGCATGTCATGCCCAAATCATGGCAAAAGAACATGGAATGGAAACACAAATACTCCCCTGAAAATTTGAATGAGCATTACATGACAGAAAATTTTAGAGTTCACGGCATAAATAGGCGTTTCTTCGATTTCCGTGTCTGAGCAGCAGCTGGTTTGTCTCTCTTTAGCAACCAGCAGTAGTGGGTCATCATGATTGCGTCCCACCTTCCCTGGTATCTCTCCTCCATTTGTGCTTGTCCTGATGGAAGCTTCTTCCCTGCTCGTCGCTATTCCCCCTATGGTTTTCAGGAAACTTTAATATGTGTGAGGACAGGAAGTGGATCTTTATACTCATCAAATACGCGAATTTTTGGAAGGCCTCTGTCATGTTGCTGACGAGTATAGCGTGGTTTCCTGTCTTTGTGTTCCCCAGAAAGTTGTTCACTACTTGCTTGAATGAGTTCCATGTGGCGCACTCTAGCGTATTCATTGACTTTCGGAACTTTGTGTTTTGTTTTTCAGCTGCCGTATCTATGGGCCGTCGAAAGTTCCGCTCTTCAACTTTTCAATTGTCTGTCAAGGAAAGGCTCGGTGCAGGTAGTTGAAGGACCTACCATCCTTGTCCAAAGCGATTCTGAACTGTTTGATTAATCCAAGTTTTATGTATAAGGTGGGATCAGTATCTTATCCTTGTCAACAAGATGATCATTTATCATATTTTACACTGTGTGCTTACTGCTATCGCCCTGACCACTCTTTCTTTACACAGAACTGGGCTCTGTCTCGACTGTCCCACATACATGTAAAGTATGAGTACTTCGTGAACCCGGATTGCTGACCAAGTAGAAAGTTCACTTTGTTGAAGTCGATGCAGATGATCCATTGGTGCTGCTCATTTTGGGCGTTTTTCGAGTATGAATTTCACTGCTTCACATTTCTCTTTGAGAGTTTTAGAGTGTGCAAGAGAGATTGAGATGAACTGATTCCCATTGCGGAGGAGCACACTCTTCAAAGAGCGCTTGTTGCTGTCAGTGAAGAGTTGCCAAATCTTGAATCGTATTGAGAAGCACTGAGTTTACCAAGAAGACCAGCAACATCTCGGCAGTACACGAGGTCTTCCTTCTGATGGAAGTAGCTCATTTAGTTCTCATTCCTTCTACGAAAGTAATTGGTACGTGCGTCCTCACCTAGTGCATTTTTCTCTTTGAGTTTGGAGGCCAACAGCCTGGAAGAAGTCTTCGACCAGCTGAGTTCCAAAACTAAATCATTAAGCTCACAATGCGAAAAGAGCTTCGGGCCATCATGTGCTTTTTTCTCCTCTTCTGTATATCCTCCTTCGTCTACACTGGTGGTCTCGTCCTCGCTATTGAGAAGCTCTGTGAACGCTGGTACAGGAATTTTTCGGCATGAGCAACTGGCCTGTGGGCAGATGGAAGGTTCGAGTACTGGAGGCTGTGCTGATTCTTCCGGTTGATCCTAGTAGTATTGATGGTGTGGAAGTTATTGACGGTGTGGAAGTACCAATTTTATGTATGGTCTAACGATTCCCACCAAGCCATCGGAATCCCAAACTTCAATGAAGTTTTCATGCCCTTCGTCCACCGCCAAAGGTATTCCGCACACGTTTTGCACACTGCATTCAGTACCCATGATTTATCTTGGTCACCTTGCTGGACTCAAAAGTAAACTTCGCTGGTGCGCTTTGCAAGTCTTGTGATGTTCTTCTTGTCCATTGACAGCTAAAAAAAGGAGGAAACGCAGGTTGATGTCAGGCAATGAAATGCAGATCAATTTGATTGGCTATCGGTTACTTAATTAACCTTGCAATCATGCATACATACATGCAACTGCTTTAGAGAAATACGTTAATGCTGTAATTTAATTTATTCTTCAAGAAAAATATTATTAAACACACGATCCCTAATACTAGCGTATGTATAGCTTGTCAGGTAGGCCTATGGCTGTTTCTCAAAAATTGACCTAATAGAGCAAAATGAATGTGATATTCGGAACCAGAACAACAACATTAGTCTAAATCAGTAGAGAAGCCTCTTGGGAGTTTTTGGCCATAGTCAGCCAATCTTGCAACCATTCTTTTTTTTTCTTTTTGAAACATTTTACTTAGGAATGAATCAAAGTCCTGAGATTTCTTAATACTTTTTCCGAAAGTTTTCTCTTAGAAAGGAAAAAAATAAGCCTTTTTACATATCACTAGATCATCATTCCCATATCTCTTAGTAAATTAGCTTTAAATTTTCTTTAGAACTTACAGACGCACTACCAAATGATGATGAGAATCTGTTCGGAAGTAATGATTCTTTTCTGTTGCCTAAAAAAGAAGTTTTCCAAGAGAAGATCTTTTCTACAGACGCATCTGCAAAGCTTGAGCCTGGTTGCCGCCCTCTGAAATCGGAGCCAAATATTAATGGGGACAGTGGTATGTTTTTTTTGTTTTTTTTTGTATTTTCTTTTATATTTGTGTGCCAAGATAGAATGTTAAATTTTCAACTCCTTGGGGAAAATGGCAGAAACTGAAATATGCTTTTAGTAGATAGTCTACAAGCTAGAACCCTGGAAAATATAAATATCTTTCTAATCTCTCATGCAATACTTCGAAAGTGTGTTACAGTGTATTGTTGTCTTGCATAGAGATTCAGAGATAAGATAAGATTTATTTCTGAAAAACGGCTATCAGAAGTTGAAATGGGCCGAATTCGCACTTTAGCGTCAATGGAATAAAGAAAAACCGAAAACAAACGACAAGAAAATGATATAAATGGTACTACCAATGTTTGTTGTATATATTTTAAAACTGTATCATGCTTGGTCTTTTGATTGCCAGTTTAGGCAAGCCTAATGTTGCTATTATAATGTTATTATTATAACAGTTTTTGATTTCGTAATATTTCGTACTATATTTAAAATAGATTTAGTTTGTTTCATTGATCAAAGCTAACCTAAGTGTGTTAGTTTAAGGATCAGCGACAGGGAGAAGATGCAGAAACATATCAAAATATAAAATGAGTGCAACGAAACCGAAAAATCGGCCCAGAGTATAAGCTAATAAATTATCAAAAAGGAACCAATGATTAAGAAGAAAAAAATAATTTTCCTTGTTGCTAAAAGTGCGGACTGTAAGTTTCTATTACAGGGTTTTTTATAGTGACGGTTTTAATTGTTTACTTGTGTTTTCATTTAATGTCAATTTAAGGGCATAAGCTCATAAATTACCAAAAAAAAAGAACCAATGAATAAGAAGAATAAATAATTTTTCTTGTTGCTAAAAGTGCAGACTGTAAGCTTCTAGTACAGGGTTTTTGATAGTAAGGGTTTCAATTGTGTACTTGTGTTTTCATTTAAAGTCAATTTAAGGGCATATGCTCATAAATTATCAAAAAAGAAACCAATGAAAAAGAAGAAAAAAGTAATTTTCCTTGTTGCTAAAAGTGCGGACTGTAAGTTCCTAGTACACGGTTTTTGATAATGAGGGTTTTAATTGTGTATTTGTGTTTTCATTTAATGTCAATTTAAGGGCATAAGCTCATAAATTACCAAAAAAGGAACCAATGAATAAGAAGAAAAAATAATTTTTCTTGTTGCTAAAAGTGCGGACTGTAAGTTTCTAGTACAGGGTTTTTGATAGTGAGGGTTTCAATTGTGTACTTGTGTTTTCATTTAATGTCAATTTAAGGGCATATGCTCATAAATTATGAAAAAAGGAACCAATGAATAAGAAGAAAAAAGTAAATTTCCTTGTTGCTAAAAGTGCGGACTGTAAGTTTCTAGTACAGTTTTTTTTTTTTATA
This sequence comes from Artemia franciscana, assembly GCF_032884065.1. Taxonomy (NCBI): domain Eukaryota; kingdom Metazoa; phylum Arthropoda; class Branchiopoda; order Anostraca; family Artemiidae; genus Artemia; species Artemia franciscana. The sequence continues at coordinate 29,570,418 of NC_088880.1, read as the reverse complement.
ATGAGGGTTTTAAATGTGTACTTGTGTTTTCATTTAATGTGAATTTAAGGGCATAAGCTCATAAATTACCAAAAAAGGAACTAATGAATAAGAAGGAAAAATAATTTTCCTTGTGACTAAAAGTGCGGACTGTAAGTTTCTGGTACAGGTTTTTTAGTAATGAGTGTTTCAATTGTGTGCTTGTGTTTTATTTAATGTCAATGTAATGTCATAAGCTCATAAATTACCAAATAAGGAACCAGTGAATAAGAAGAAAAAATAATCTTTCTCGTTGCTAAAAGTGTGGACTGTATTTTTCTAGTACATGGTTTTTGATAATGAGGGTTTCTTTTGTGTTCTTGTGTTTTCATTTAATGTCAATTTAAGGACATAAGCTCATAAATTATCAATAAAGGAACAAATGAATAAGAATTTTTTTTTCCTTGTTGCTAAAAGTGCGGACTGTAAGTTTCAAAAATATAAACCAATGATTAAGAAGAAAAAATAATCTTCCTCGTTGCTAAAAGTGTGGACTGTATTTTGCTAATACATGGTTTTTGATAATGAGGGTTTCTTTTGTGTACTTGTGTTTTCATTTAATGGCAGTTTAAGGACATAAGCTCATAAATCAAACAGTTCGTGGTAACGTACTGTAGTAAGGAGCGACCCGGCTCAATAGTAACCAAAACTCTAAAAATGGAATTTTGATACCAATAGCAACAATAAAAGAATCGTATTTTAATGCTGATTTTAAATATATAAATTTCATTCAGTTTAGTCCTACCCATCAAAAGTTAAGAGCCTGAGAAAATTTACCTTATTTTAGAAAATAGGGGGAAACAACCCATAAAAGTCATAGAATCTTAACGAAAATCAGACCATCAGATTCAGCGTATCAGAGAACCCTATTGTAGAAGTTTCAAGTTTCTATCTACAAAAATATGGAATGTTGTATTTTTTGCCAGAAGGCAGATCACGGATGCGTGTTTATTTGTTGTTTTGTTTTCCTTAGGGTCGATTGTATCGACCCAGTGGCCCTAGAATTTTGCGAGAGGGCTCTTTCTAACGGAAATGAAAAGTTGTAGTGCCCTTTTTAAGTGACCAAAAAATTGGAGGGCACCTAGGCCCCCTCCCACGCTAATTATTTTCCGAAAAACCTTATAATTATGTCTTTAGGGACGAGGATGAATTTGTCATGGGGGAAGAAAATTTCCTTGAAGGGAGCGCAGGATTTTCGAGCATTATTAAAAAAAAACAATAACAAAATAAATATGAAAAAGTTTTTTCAACTGAAAGTAAGAAGCAGCATTAAAACTTAAAACGAACATAAATTATTATGCATATGATGGGCTCACCTCCTTATAATACCTCGCTCTTTGCGCTAAAGTATTTTCAATAATTTCAACTATTTATTCTACGGTTTTTGTGATTCAGGGGTCATTCTTAAGAAATTGGGACAAAATTTAAGCTTTAGTGTAAAGAGGGAGATACTGACGCGGGGGTGATCCCCCTCATATCTATATATCTTCTATATATATAAAAATAAGTTGTCTGTCTGTCTGTGTATGTGTGGATCAGGTGACGTCATGTTTGTTCGCATATGACGTCTGAATTATTTCACACTAATACAAAAGAAGAAAAAAACTAAAAAAGGTAAAAACTACAAAAAAAACTAAAAAGAAAAAAAAACTAAAAAAGCTAAAAAACTAAAAAAAAACTAAAAAAAGGTAAAAATCTAATAACTAAAAAAAAACTGAAAAAAATAAAAAAAAGGCAAAAACTACAAAAAAAATAAAAACTAATAAAAAAACTAAAAAAGCTAAAAAACTAACAAAACTAAAAAAAAACTAAAAAAAGGTAAAAAACTAAAAAAAACTAAAAACTAAAAAAGAAAAAAACTATAAAAAAGGAAAAAACTGAAAAATAAAAGAGAAAAAGAAAACTGAAAAAACTAAAAAAAGGCAAAAACTAAAAACTAATAAAAAAACTAAAAAAGCTAAAAAACTAAAAAAAACTAAAAAAACTAAAAAAAGGTAAAAAAAAACTAAAAACTAAAAAAGAAAAAACTAAAAAAAAGGAAAAAACTGAAAAATAAGAGAAAAAGAAAACTAAAAAAATATTAATAAATATAAAAAATATAAATATAAATATAATATAAATTAGCAATCAACAAAGCACCGAGACACAAATGACGACCGGGACACAGGGAGTATAAATGACGACCAGGACATAAGTAAAAAAAAAAACTAAAAAAATGGTAAAAACTACAAAAAAAACTAAAAACTAATAAAAAAACTAAAAAATCTAAAAATCTAAATAAACTAAAAAAGAAAAAAAAGAAAAAAGGAAAAAAATAAAGGAGAAAAACAAAACTAAAAAACGAATGTATATACAGACCGGGACACCGGGATACAAATGACAACTGGGACACAGGGAATATTAATGACGACCGGGACACAGGGACACAACTACAACGGGGACGCCGGGGGGGATAGGGGGATATAAATGACGACCGGGACACCGGGACACAAGGAATATAAATGACGCCCGGGACACTATAAGAGAAATCACAGACTGGAACACCGGGACACAAATGACGACCGGGACACAGGGAATATAAATGACGACCGGGACACAGGGACATAACTACAAAGGGGACGCCGGGGTGCACAGGGGGATACATAAATGACGATGGCGACTCAGGGAATGGTCGATTAGCAATCACCATCAACAAAGCTCAAGGGCAATCATTAGAATCATGAGGTATAGATCTGATTACGGATTGTTTTCCCATGGACCATTATATGTTGCATGTTCAAGAGTCAGTAAACCTGACAATCTATTTATATGCACAGACAATGGGACAGCAAAGAATGTTGTATATTCGCAAGTTTTACGTAGTTAAAAACATATATATATATATATATATATATATATATATATATATATATATATATATATATATATATTCACAGGTGGGACATAGGGACACAACTACAATGGCGCGTAACGACTTACGCGCGCGGGGGGGCTTGGGGGGGGCGCGAAGCGCCCCCCCCAACTAGGTGTTGGGGTGGCGCGAAGCGCCACCCCAACAGCTAGTATATGTATATATATAAATAAGTTGTCTATGTGTGTGTGTGTCGAGTGACATCATGTTTGTGTGTCAACTGACGTCATGTTCGTCGACTGACGTCATTATAAGGATTGAGCTGTATGCGTCATGAAGTTGTTTGTCGACTGACGTCATGTTTGTCAACTGATGAAATTACATACCGGGACACCGGGACACAAATGACGACCGGGACACGGGAATATAAATGATGACCGGGAACCTCAAAGAGAAATTACAGACTGGGACACCCGGACACAAATCACGACCGGGACACAGGGAATATAAATGACGACCGGGACACAGGGACACAACTACAACGGGGACGCCGGGGGCACAGGCGGGATATATAAATGACGACCGGGACACAGGGATTGTTCGAATAGAAATTACAGACCGGGACACAAATGACGACCGGGACACAGGGAATATAAATGACGACCGGGACACTCAAAGAGAAATTACAAACCGGGACACAGGGAATATAAATGATGACCGGGACACAGGGACACATCATTAGAATAATGAGGTATAAATCTGAATACGGATTGTTTTTTCCATGGACAATTATATGTTGTATGTTCAAGGGTCAGTAAACCTGACAATCTATTTATATGCACAGACAATGGGACAGCGAAGAATGTTGTATATTCGCATGTTTTACGTAGTTAAAAACATATATATATATATATATATATATATATATATATATATATATATATATATATATATATATATATATATATATATATATATATATATATATCTATTCACAGGTGGGACACAGGGACACAACTACAATGGCGCGTAACGACTTACGCGCGCGGGGGGGCTTGGGGGGCGCGAAGCGCCCCACCAACTAGGTTTTGGGGTGGCGCTTCAAATTCTTGCAAAAAAATATTACAAGAACTTATTATTATTAAAAAATAAAAATAAATGGCATCCATTGAATCAGCTTGATTTTTTTTTTGCCTGGCATATTTTTCAAAACATTATTTTATTGTCGCTTACCGAGGTTGTAGGGAGAGCGAGAGCTCTATCCAGAATTTAAAAGTCCAGCTCTGGTTTTAGATAAACTTCATAAGCTTCCTATTATCTCTTGTCCACGTCATCATTATCACAAATAGTCCCGTCATTGATGCCTTATTATATTCTATTGTGTAATAGTCTAAAGGAGTTTCTTAAAATGTCGTTTGCGATTTTCTTATACCCTTGTAACGCATGAGATATAAGAAAGTAAGAAAAAAGGACATGTCAGTGTTTCAAGCAGTGTTTCAAGCTCTTCCTTGAAATTACCAAAAAATATATTTTTTTAGTTTTACTTTTAATGTTAATATAAACATAAATGAAAGTTGTCATTCCTGAATTTTAGTTGTTGAAAACAACAACTTAAAATGTGTTTATATTTAAAGGTTATACTCCTTGTGCTATTTTGTGTAATTTTTTTTTCTCTTTTTTTGGTTCTATTGTTTTAGCTCAAGACAACAATCTTGAAAAAAATTTCAAAGTTAGATAATACTTATGGCTTGATGAATGGACAGGTGTAATATTAATTAATCCGTTTATACCAGTGATATACTTTTTTTTTTAAGTACATTCTCGCTTGTTTGCGTGTCACGATAACATTTTCTATTTCAAACTCCTTCGGAAAATTCGGTTGACCCTGAAATATATCTTTAGTGGATAATCTTGAAGTTAGTAGACTGCAATGTACAGGTCTACTGGTCGTATTTGCGGAAGGACATATTTGTACCTGAACTTGATTCTGGAAGAACCAGTTCATATTATAACAACTTATGAATTACTTGTGTATTTCCATGGGTAGATAAAATATTGAATTTTCAACTCCTTGGTAAAACAAGGTAGAAGCTGAAATATGCTTTTAGTGGATGATCCACTCAGTAGACTAGAAAATATTACTTTACTGTGCCAATTTTTAGGGTTTTCAAAATGCCAAATTTTTCTCTTTAAACAGTTTTTTTTTTTCAAAAAAGTCTTAAACTGTCTCTTAATTTGAGCAAGGGTTTGCTTCTTCTTTTTTTTTAAATTCTCTAAAATTACTTTTGCTTCAAAATTATTTTATTAAGATGAACCGATATAACGTTCACCTTTCTTGCCAATCAGTAGAATCTTCCGAGCTCTGGGTCACCAATCAGTATGAAATGACAAATTTTTCCCTTTAAACATTTTCTTCCACAAAAAAAAGTCTTAAACTGTCTCTTAATTTGAGCAAGTATTTGCTCTCTACTAGGGAGCAGCTTTTTCTTCAACCTTGTGTAACAAAAATGACAAGACTTTTGATAATCACCATAATTCCTCATCCTTGAAAATCTATTATCTCTTTGAAATTCCTATTATCCTTGCCAAGTTCCTAAAATTTTAAAACCTAAACTTATCTACAAATTTGCCATATAAAAATGTTATGACACTCATGATGTCATATAAATATCAGACTTTTTTTTCTTGTATGTGTTTTTAAATGATTTTTACTACACATCTTGTAAAAAAAAACGGAACATTTCTTTTCAAATGATGATATATTATTTTTTTTAGTATCATACTTTTATTAATGCTATATTGCCCATGAAATATTAAGCCAAGCTTTTATCATTCCTTTTGTGTAGCTGCTGATTGAAAATTTAACACTCACCATCTTAAACCCGAATCGAACATCGGCTGGTACACAGGTATGCTTTATACAAAGTGAAAGATTCTTCTGCTTATTTACAATCCAAAATGAGAATATGTATCAAACACTTTCCTTGAAATTATGGTGGGGCGTGAAAGATATATTTTTATTGCACCCAAGTGAAATGGTTCTCTTTGAAGAAAGATACATCGTCAATAAGAGTTCCGGATTGTTTCGATTATTAGGATATTTAATTTCGTTTCCCAATATAATCCATGAACAAACGACAAACTTAATTTTATTTGTAACTCTTATTTTTCTTAATGTTATTTTACTGTTATTTTTGCAAAAACAGATCATACTTTTTCAAATGCTAATATAGTTTCAAAATACTGTCATATTAATACTACTACTCTTAACAGCTTACTGCGGCTCCCTTCTTACAACCCCCCAAGAAGTGCCCATTTCCCTAAAATCTTCCCTAATGACATCCTCCCACCCATTTGGGGTTGACCTAATTTTGCTTGAACTTTGCCAGTTGTCAGGTAAAGATGACCTAGGGGAATCTATAATCCTTCTTGGAACGTGTCCTAACCATCTCAAGCTTTATCTCATTGTACTCGTAGATTGACCCGAATTTTTTTTACTACTTATCGCTTGAGATACGGCCAGTCAGTTGGGTACCCAAGACAATCTATTGGTAATTTCTCTGGAAAATATCTAACATATCCTATATCCTCCCTAATACATATCCTATATCCTCCCTAACATATCCCTAATATCCTCCTCTGTTTTTGAAGCTTCCACGCTTCAGAACCACCTTAGTGACCAAAGATATCTTCCAAACTATTTGCAACTGTGAAAAAAACACCCTGTGCCTTGACTTTTAACTTCTTGACTGCACCCCGTCTTTACTAATGATAGTACCTAGGTAAGTGAAGCTGCCAGTTTGATTCATCTTCTCGTTACTCAATATCATCTGTTCACCTTCACTTATTGCTTGTCTTAGCGACTTTGTCTTCTTAACATTAATTTTGAAACCTTTTCTTGCATATTAAACTCAGACCACCCCTAAAAATTCATTCTTTTTGCTAACATTTTCATCTAGAATGCTTAAATCATCAGCATAATCTAAGTCTAGGAGAAATTTACTTCCCTGGTTGAATCCGTATTCTCCCATTGCCTTTGCTATGCTTATTATTCAGTCTTGTTGAGAGCTGATACTGTAAACACCTTTTTTGAATATAATTTCATTCATACAGCAAGACAATTGTTATTTCCTTCAAGTCATTTGAAGTCATTGAAGTCATTGAAGTCATTTGAAGTCAAGTCATTTTCAATTGTCATTCAAGGTTTTAGCATCTCACCGAAATCATTCATACTAAATCAGTTTTTGCATCAGATTATTGTTGATAGCAAGGAATGATCTAACGTGATTCAAACTAGATTGTAATTATTGATTTATTGATTGATGCCGAGTGTGAGCAAAAAGGTTTTTGAGGACTTCAAAGTTAGTAATGCCAAGCTGACGAAACTGTTTAAACTCGATATTATTTTGGCAGACCAAAACGAATTGTCTCTGAAGTTCGTGAGTTTGAAAGCTAATATTGAAGTCATAAAATCGGATGGACTAGAATGTGGAAATAGGATTCGTGAATTTGAAAGTCAACTGTGCGGACATGAAGCTTCCTGCGAATTACTATCGAAATAATTATTGCTAATTGACTTAAAAAGCAGAAGAAAAAACCTCATTCATGGTCTACGAAACGAAAAGGATAACCAAACTGGAATCTAACATGAAATCATGGATCAGTGATACTTTGGGAATTTCTCGATCTATTACCATTGACAATTTGTATCGACTGGGGTCGAAAACAAGCGATAATATTACCACTAGGCGAGGCTCATCGAAAACTGTAACGCCGAAACCAGTTTTTCTTTCCCTTAGCTACGACAAAGACGTGCAATTAATTATGCGTAATGTGGGGAAGCTTAAAGGCACAGGAGCTCGCATTGTGTCTTATCTTCCTCCCGATTTTAACGATATCTGGAATTCCCTTCTTGCTAAGGATAAAGGTCTGCGTTAAGCTAGTAAATGCGAGTCCTCCAGGATCAAACAAATGGGAGAGGATCTATGGTTAGAAGTACGTCACCTGAACTCTGAAGAGTGGGTCAAATAGGATGGCCATCATGAATCTTACAGTTAACAGGTAACTGCAGTAATGATTATAATCATTATTTAAAAAGAATATTATTTCTTTTTTTATTGATATTAAGTGACAGCAGAATAAAGTTCTTTTTTTATTGTTTTTTTTTTAGATAAGTGGTGGTTTTTGCTGTTAGTATGGGTGATATATCAATAAGTAGAGAAAAATATTTAATTTCTTTTCTGGTCGTCATCATGGTTTGTTAAAAATCAAATACGATCTAACTGTAATAATCATAGTCCTTGTTTTGTGTCTTTTCTTGTCTTATCTTTTGTTCTTTTTGTTTTATATTGTAGATGTAGATCATTCTTAAGTGTACTACTGTATTTTATCACGTTCAGTTATAAATTTTCCTTGCTTTGTCTTCTCTCCTACCCCGCTTGGGGGCGTGTCCTGCAATTATTTATATACTAAGGATTGGCAGGCTAGAGGCTAATCCGCTTGATTTTAAACAAATTCTTGCGAATGATTTAGTGAAAGAGGATTTTGGTAATACAGATGAATCTGTGGTGGCTCTCCCCCAAATAAATACATTAACGATAATGATATAGATCATGTAGCTACTCCAGGTTCATTTCGGTCAATATTTTGGAATTGTCGTGGTCTTATGAGTAAAACGGATTTTCTATTAAAGTTTCTTCACAGTCATGATGTTTTGTTGATTTGGGTGTATGAAACATTTCTTAATGATAATCTTTCTTCCTCAGTCCAAATACAAGGTTATAATGACTTTTATAAATCACGAGTATCTAAAAATAAGGGAGGAATCGGGTGTTATGTACGTCATAATATTCATTCACGAAAAATAACAGATTTTGGTGACTTATATGAGGAAATAAAAGTTGAATTTTTAAATTTACAATTGGAAATACATATTGAGAATGTTGCGTGTTGCATTTTTTATAAGCCCCTCATATATCACCTTCTTCTTCTTTTTCGTCGTCACTCAATACCTTCACGAAGCTAATATCATGCAAGTACAAGAGGGTAATCTTGACGGGAAATTTCAACATCAATTTGATTTAGGATTTACATCAGACAACAGATAAAGAAATGAATGAGTATAGACTTAACAAAAATGCGATAGATTTTCTATCGATGTGCCTGTCGCATGGTTTATCACCACTTTGTAGCATACCTACAAGAATAACTGCAATGTCGGCATCACTGATTGACAATATTCTTACGAATTTTGAGATAAATCTAATAAGGAGGGTATTGGTGGACTCTTCTGATCATTTCATGTTGTTTTCTAAATTAAAAAGTGAGCGGAAACCGAGCAAATTTTTTTCCAAAAAGTCACGAATACTCAATAAAAATATGCTACGACTATTAAAAGAAAGATTAAGCATTATGAATGATAATGGACCTTTCGAATCTGAGGATGTGAACCACGCGATGGATTTATTTTTAAAGCAATATAAGGAAATATTAAGTGAAACATGCCCGGTGAAAAAGATTAGTCTGAGACGTTATCAATCTCCTAATAAACCATGGATAACCGAAGGCATACTAAAATCTATAAATTTCACAAATCGATTATTCAGGAGGCAACTTAACTGTCCATCTGATGAAAATATTTCTGAATTTAAAAAGTGTAAAAGTCAACTGTCAAAAATTCTTCGATTGGAAAAAGGAGTTATTATTAACGAGAGTTTGAGAAAGTTCGTTTGTCTCCGAGAAAGACTTGGTCACTAATTAACGAACGCCTTAGCAAGAGGAAGGACCAAAGTTTTCCAGATTAAATGTGCATGCCTGAAAATCAAGTACTTCTTAATGATAAGAAGGAAATAGCAGATGCCCTGAACCGGCATTTTGCTAAAATAGGTGAAAAACTGCAGAGTCCGCTGCCTCATCAAGATCCAGTAGTCAAAATAAAAATGATTTAGAAAATCCCTTTCTACCATCACATAATAAGTCAGTATTTTTCACACCGGTTTCTGAACAAGAATTAAAGAATGTAGTTATTCTTTTGAAAAAGGGTCATTCTGATGGTATTGATAAATCGTCGACATTTCTGTTAAAAGAAATATTCCTCCAAATCTTGCGTATTTTATGTTGTATTATAAACCTGGTATTTAAAACCGGGACGTTTCCTTCGTCACTAAAAGCTTCAAGAATATTGGCTCTTTACAGAGGAGAGGAGAAAATAAATCCGTCAAATTATCGGCCTATATCTTTCCTGTCGGCTTTTTCTAAAATAATTGAACGTTGTCTGTATAATAGAATAGTGAGTTTTTAGATAATTTTGAAATGATAAATCAGCTACAGTATGGATTTCGCAAATGTCATTGTACCGATCATGCGGTCCTATTACTAACACAGTATGTCCATGATATTCTTCTTGACCGTGGGGAAATTCCACCTTTTATTTTTCTTGACATTAAAAAAGCGTTTGATTCAATGATGATATTTTAATGCATAAGTTGGATCATTACGGTATAATATGGCCAGCAAAATCCCTAATAGCATCTTGTATTAAGGACCAATCTCATTATGTTGATGGAGGTGACGTTTCATCTGAAATGACTCGTCAATCTAATACCGCTGATGTTCTGCTAGGGCCAATACTTGGTCCCCTACTTTTCCTAATTTATGTGAATGACCTGAATAATTCAATGAGAATATCTGGTTTAAATTTGTAATTTGCAGATGACACTGCGTGTACTGTCGCAGGGAAAGATGTGAGATGTTTGAAACTTGCATTGAAAGAAGCGTTCAACCATCTTCTATTGTGGCTTGAGTCAAATCACCTAGTTCTTAACGCTGATAAAACAAAATTTGCGATTTTCTCGCGATGTAACGATGCAGCTCCTGAGATTCAAGTAATTGAATCAAGTGATTTTAAAATAAAGATTTCTCGAAACTATTTCACGAAACAGCAACTATGAGATACCTCGGAGTCCTCCTTTACTAATCTATCATGGAAGCCTCATATATCTAATCTGCGGATGAACTTGGAGAGAAATATAGGGATAATGCGAAGACTCAGGTCATCCCTTCCCTTTGAAGCAACGAGATCACTTTATTATGCACTTATTCATTCTCATTTAGTGTTTTCATCACTTGTTTACATTAACACATTTAGTTTTCATATTACGCCACTTCAGATACTACAGAAAAAAGCTTTGCGGGTCATTAAGAGTTACCTGCCTTCCCCTAATTTATATCCAGTGAAGTCGTCAGCAGATTCTCTGTATAGCTTCCTTAATATCCTTCCTTTAAGACATTTTGTGACTGCTGAATCTATCCTCTTCAAACTGAAGTATGACCGTTTCTCGTTTTTTCGTTCTTCGAATCTTTTCCCACTTAAAAGTATTGAGCATGGACATCTAACTAGAAATTTTAGTAAATTGTATCAGCCAAAAATAATAAATTAAAGATCGAAATTTTCGCCTGGAAACTCAGTAATTTGGTATTGGAATATTTATACGTCTAAATTGGATATTTCAAGATCAATTCAAACAACCAAACGAAAACTTAAATTTGTGTTGATGTATTGAAATTTGTTTGTGTCAAGTGAGTTTTTGTTGGTTAATGTGGATCGCCTTCAGGATGTTTAAGTTTGTTTCCAATTTATATGGTTTTCGATGATACTGGACCTGGACGTCTTCAGGGTTCTTGGTGTCTTATTTTTTTTAATATTATTATTATTTCGCTGGAATTTTCAACGGATGGTGTCGTTTACCGGGTAATAACGGGAGAATTTGTTTAATTGCACTTGTATGAACTGTATGTAGTGAAGTATTGATGTTGTATTTATTTAAAGAAGTTTTTTCCATTTCGTGCATTGCGAATTTGTCTTCTCAGTTGGGCCCTGGATCTTTTGTTATTTATTTTACTATTAAAAGAGCCTGAAGAACTATTATTATTAAAAAGAACCCTGAATTATGATCATATTGCTCTTTATATGTTAACAAACTTATATTATCAATGAAACATGAAGCTAATCTTTTGCTATTTCTTCCGGTTTGTCTCCAGATTGTAAACCTCCTTCTGACCATCCGAACCCGGAGTCGAACGTCGTCAAGGACAAAGCTATGATTCATGTATCCTGAAATTCTTCTGTATATTTCATATGTCCAGACTCAATACGTGTATCTTACGCTTCCTTTGAAAATATAAAGAGGCATAAAGGATATGTTTTTATTGTAGCTAACCGAAATTGTGGCATTTTAAAGTTGATAAGAGGTCCGGATTGTTTCAATTATTAGGATATTTAGTTTTTAATATTCCAATGAATTCCATGAACAAATTGGCTAACTTAATTATTTTTGGAACTCTTCTAGATATTGGAACTCAATATTTTCTTACAATTTTCTAAATTTTATTTCTTCTAATAAAAATAATAATTTATTTGTGTCCTCTATACGTTCAAAATATGCACACATAGGAGTATGAAAAGAAAACTGAAAAATATAAAAACTACACTTTTAATGAAAATAAGTAGATCATAGTTTTTTGCACATACCTAAAAAAAAACACTCACAAAACATGACCCATAAACAATAACATAACTCAGGAAACAGCACCCTTAAAACATAACGCATAAATATCTATTTTATTAAAGAAATGACGACAAAACTGTTTTTCCATTAAATGAGACAATTAAGGGGAAAATTTATACTATTTTCTCTAGATCGTCTAGATCGCCCTCCCGAAAAAAAATTCTCACGTATGAATTACCATACCAGCCCGCCAAACACTTATTTATAAATGGTTTCACCCCACTACGCAACAATGATAAAAAGGCGTGGTTATGCAACATACTATCAAAAGCTTTCGAATATCAATTCCACACACAAATAGTTGTTTTTTAATGTTATGGTGGTGTTCCAATATTTCTAGGATTATTGCGTGTGCATTTTGAACCCCTACACCCCTTCGAAAATCCAACTGATGATCCCCCAAATCAAATTTTGTTGATAAATATGTAAGTAAAAATTTTTCAAATAATTTACTGATAGCAGAACAAAGTGCTATAGGTCTATATGATGAACAATGTGAAGGATCCTTGCCCTTCTTGCGTCTACAAACTACTTTACCTTCACCCATCAAAGAAGGGACATAATGATGCGTTACTATTATTTGATATAATAGCGTAAGATGCCCTAGTAATTTGAAAAATGTGAAATATATCTTTTGTTTCTGGTGCAAGGATATAATATTTTTCCAAAGATGAAAACAATTTAGTTTCCACTATATTTCAATATAACACATAGAGCTCAACACTTACTTGGTGCAATAAGACGAGTTTCGACAGTTTACGTTTGGTTGTCTTCGCGTATGACTTAACCTTGTTCTTTAGTTTTTTATGGCCACATTTGATGGAGTGCTACTATTTGAAAGACATGGAGGAAAAAAGTTGGATGTCAGGATTTTTGCATTTAGCAAAGTGTATATTTTGGAGATATTCTGTTGTAGACGGATGGATTTATACGTGACATGTTTTACTTTTTCTCTCGGTTGACTAGCATAAATTATGATTTTTAATTTTCGATCACTGGAATCGCCTTGACTTTTCCCCAAACAGATCATACGTAAGTGATGGTAAAAAGAGGGAAGGAGGTACACTAGGTCATCTTATGTCAATAATTAAGAAAATTGAAATTGCACAATGTTGCCTTTTGGAAAATTTTACTGAAAAGACTGGAATTACTTGACTTAAAGCTCTTGCTCGGCATTGACGCCAGCGTAGAGGGAACCACACGTCTAGCCAGAGGGTAGAAGCTTCGTCGGGGTCAATGCACTATGCTGTGAGTCGATAGCGGATGGTATCCGTCCATCTCATACCTGGTCTACCTCTGGGGTGTTTCCAGTCGTTTACAGTTGGATCGAAGTCGAATATAAGTCGGACAGGTGTTTCAGTGGGTAGGTGAAGTAAATGGCCGTACCAACGATGTACAGGTATGGTGTTCCGTACCCTATCGAGCCACATAATGTGTTTGATTTTGCGGAGGTATTTCGTCTGGACAGCATCTACCTTCATCATCTGCTACTGAGTCAAAGGCCAAGTCTGACGAGTACAACATATCACTTCCTACCGAGCCAGAGTAGATACGAGTTTTCGTGAGAGGGCTGATATGGGGTTTGTGGAGTATTGTTCTCAGCATGCGACCGAGAACGGCGTTCGCCTTTGCCACCCTTGCTGACATCTCTGCATCTAGATTTCTGTTTGAGCGGACAATTGAACCAAGGTGTGTAAACTGCTTGACTATCTCAACATCTTGGCCACATGCTTCTATAGTTGTCAGGGGGCTGCATGGTGTCTTGTCTACAGACAGTATTTTGGTCTTGGTCCAGTTTAGATTTAAACCAAGTTTTTCTACAGCAGATACTAGCGTCTCAAGGGCAATTTTGAAATCAGTGAGATTCTTGAATACCAATGCAACATTGTCAGTGAAGTCAACATCTGACAGAGATCCGTTTAGCATCTGACGATGCCAAACAGATGCATCACCACTCTTTTGTTGAAAACATGGTCCATGACACAGTTGAAGAGTTCGGGAGCAGCAGTGCAGCCTTGTCGAATACCGTTTCTAATTTGAAACTGTGACGAGAGCTGGTCATTTACTATGACAGCACTTTCGGTCTTATTGTAAAGCTCTTTGAACAGATTCACAATTTTCTTAGGTACACCCGGAGATTGAATGATCAGCCACAGTGACTCTCTGTCGACAGTGTCAAAAATCAACGAAAATAATGTATGTCTTCCTTTTATATTCTAGAGTTTTCTCTGTCAGCTGTCTAATTGTATGGATTTGCTCAGTAGTAGCCTTACCCAGCACGAACCCAGCTTCCTGGTGGTGACGAAGGTGATGGAGGTACTTTTTTGCTTGCTTGAGGAGCAGCATGGCGAAGAGTTTGCTGGGTAACGAGAGCAGAGCTATTCCACGATATTTATTACATTCTGCTTCACTTCCTCTCCTCTTGTAGACTGACACAAGTAAGCCAGGAGTTCTAATATCAGACCAAATACTGCCGGCGCTTTTTTATTCTTCAGCTTTTGTATTGCAGCTTTAATTTCTTCTGATGTAAATTCAGTGCCATCCAGGGTAGGTGTAGCATTATCAGCAGCAGCAGCTGTAATCTGGTTGTCAATTTGGTCGGGTGGGTCTGAGTTTAGTAGCTTCTGTAAGTGTTGTTTCCACTGGGAAAGGCACTGTGATTGGTCGTAAATATTCTTGCCACTGGCGTTACGGAGATATGATGTAGCTTGAGTGTATTGACCTGAGAGCTCGCGGAGGGTTTTTATTTGTGGCTCCAGTGTCCTATTTTTGGCGGTCTCTTGGAGCTGGTGTGCTTTTTTGTCAATAAAGGAGTTATGGTCTTTGTGTAGCATGATTTTGTGCTCTTTATTTAATTGCCTATACGCTGTCATGTCCCTGCGAAGGCGGGCTTCCTGTCTGTGATCAATAAAGGCGAGGGACTTGTTTCTGATACTGTCTTTTTTTTACGCTGCTTCATTCCAGCAACGCTAGTTGCAGTGGCAAGAGCAATCTTTTGAAGACCTCCCATACACCTTCACTATCATCGCGCTACGTAAGGACCTCGAATCTGTTGGATATTTCAACCTGATACTGCTTAGCCAAAGCGTATAGGTATTAATTTTCCGAGGTGTCTGACTGGTTTTGTAACTGTTCCCTAGTTTGACACCTCGATAGGTGCGACCATTCTGTAGAGACAGCAGCCATCTCCGGCACATGATGATGTAGTCGAGCATCTTCTTCGTTGATCCATCGTTGCTATGCCAGGTGTACTTGGCTATGTTGGGTCTCTGAAACCATGTGTTTGCATTGGTAAGATTGTGGGAAAAACAGCAGTTCAGCAGTCTATCACCGTTATTGTTGTGGTCTATTTGGGCGCTTGGCGAAATTCCACAGGTGAGAATCATTTGAAATGCTAGCATTCAGATCTCGGAGAACGAGGTGCTCACGGTGAAGTACTGGCGAGAGCTCATAACTTAAAAGGCTATTGAATTTATCCTTATCTCCTTCCTCGGTTTCATTTGTGGGGGTGTTACAGGTGATAATGGTTTTTTTTTCATGTTTACCATCGAGCCTTGCTCTCAGGAGCCTGGGTGCTACTGGTACTAATGACAGGAGCGATTTCCGTGCGACACTCTTCAGCACTAGGCCAACATCTCCTCTTTTCTTGTGACCATCAGATCAGAGCACTCTGTGCCCTTCACCAACATACTCCACACTATCACCGGATAGATGTGTTTCAGTGAGTCCAGCTATTGTAACTTTAAATTTCCTTAATTCTTTGGCTATTAGTAGCTTTGAACCGGGTTGGTTCATTGTCAGAACATTCCAGGTGGCTACATTGATGCCATTTGGCCAACGATATTCAATGGGAATCGTCTTTGGGCAGTCTGGGGTCGAGAATGACTTAAAAGAACTTCACCATAAATTTTTTACTTGCTTTTAAGATAAATCTTGGAGTGTTTTGACCAGCCTTAACAAACTAATTTGATATTATATAGTATCATTTAAAATACTATATAACATAACGAAAATATCAGAAATTCTTATAAGTCGATATAATTATTATATGTGAATGAAGTCTATTCATTGATAAAAGTAGAGAGTTAAGATAGTCCATGGATAGCATATAGAAATATCTAATTGACGGACCCACTTTTAAGCAGATTTATGTCTAACCTTAAGCTTAAGACTTTAAATTTAATTGGGGATTGTGTTGCATGAGTTACTCTTAGAAAGTTAGACCTTAAAGCTAAACTTTAGCGCAATGAACTAAAAAAAACGGCTCTTTTTTCAGTATCAGAGGAATGAATAACTCGTAGAAGAGTTAAAAATGTTTTCAAACTCTCTGTTTTAAACTAATTAACTACAGAAGAGGCATCAAAAATTATTTATATAATCGTGTAAAGGAAAAAATGTTAAAAGTGGAGTAATTTTTAGTAGATTTTATATTATTTTAGTTTTCCCTTTTGCAGTGTTGTATGATAACGATAGCACCAAACAAGAATGTGGAACATCTACCTTGCCTGATATGACAGGAATATTTCCAAAAACAGAAACGAATTTGAATTGTCAACATAAGGTACGAAGTAACATTAGTGTAGTTTCTGAACTTAATGTAGCAAAACATAAGGGTTTTCATGGTGATGAAAAACCTTTCAAGTGTGAATTATGTGAGAAAACATTCGGCCGAAAATCTACCCTATCTTATCATCGAAAGACTCATACTGGAAAAAAACCTTTTGAATGTCATATATGTAAGAAATGTTTTATACAAAATTCAGATTTATCTACTCATCAAAGAACTCATACAGGAGAAAAACCTTTCAAATGCGATATATGTGAGAAAACATTCAGACAGATATCAGCCCTATCAGCTCACCAAAGAACTCATACTGGAGAAAAACCTTTCGGGTGTGATGTATGTGAGAAACGTTTTACTTCAAGTTCTCATTTAAATGAACATCAAAGAACGCATACTGGAGAAAGGCCTTTCGAATGCGATATATGTGAGAAAAGATTCAGCCATAAATGCTCCCTATCAGCTCATCAAAGAACTCATACTGGAGAAAAACCTTTTGAGTGTGATATATGTAAGAAACGTTTTACTTCAAGTTCTGATTTAAATAAACATCAAAGAACTCATACTGGAGGAAAACCTTGTAAATGCGATATATGTAAAAAGTGTTTTACTTCAAGTTCCGACTTAAATAAACATCAAAGAACTCATACTAGAGAAAAAACGTCTCAAGTGCGATATACGTGAGAAAACATTCAGCCGAAAACCTCACCCATCTATTCACCAAAGAACTTATACTGGAGAAAGACCTTTCAAACGTATTAACGATAAGAAAACATGGCTTCCAAAATCTGCTCGAGCTTGTCATGCTTCATTTCATTTTTGAGAAAATCTTTCGAATGTGATAAGTATAAGAAATATATATCTTAAGCTCCATTTAGAATTCATTCGTGTTAAAAACTGATTGAATATGATATTTATATGTGAGAAACGTTTTATTGCAAACTGTAATTTATCTTATAGTGAAAAAAAAAACTCTAGGCTTTGTTGTATGAGTCAATTCTGTGTATTTTCAGTGTTTATTTTTTGTTTTGTTCTATTTGACCACTTGCTGTTCACTGTGAAAATAATCAAAAGTGTAAGTTTTAATCTTATGTAAAATAAAAAAAAAATGTTCTGTGCTCATTAAGGCCTAGCTGAAGTCCAGACATTTTACTCCCTAGTCAATTTTTTTTTAGATGCGGCAAATCAGGCAACGATAAAGTTATCCTTTTTTTTCGCTGCTTTCACTAAACAAATATGAAAAGGTTGAACTCAAGGGGTTTTTCACTCAAAATTACGATCATTGCATTGTTATTCTTCGTAATTTGGCAAGTAAATGGGAAGATTTATTTGCAAAAGAGCTATTATTCGAGGAGAAAATTATGGAAATTATTATTCGAGATTTTTCAACTCTGACGCAAAAAATACCAGGAAAACACGGAAAAACTTAACATTTTGCAGGGAAAATTAAGCATTCCGCAATGGGTTTTTTTTGGGGGGAATCCCTCCCCTGTGTGCGTGCCTGTGGTCTGATCATCATTATTTGCCAGGGTATGGTAAAAAGTTGTACAGTAAAAAGTACATGTTTTTGGGTTTTTACTTCATGCAGACCTATTTACATGAATGAAATTTAAATAATTGCTTGCAGCGAAGTGACCAATTTACTTTATTTTATTTATCTATACGGGTCCATAAAAAAAAATCTAAAGCTTGAGTGCTGCTTTTGTATTTTTATATCTGAATTTGTTTTCGGATAAGACAGTAATTACACTTGACAACTACCTACACCTAGCATAATTGGATTCATATAAATGGTTCCCGTATATCCATAATACTTGGCAACATTCTGTCGACAATTTCTGGTAAGATCGGTTACAACTAACTAATACTTGACTGAATTGCTCCTGAACAATCCGAGTGTTTACTCCCTTGGTGTAATTTATGCATTCTCACACGCTCCAATTACAGCTGGATCTAGTCTTTTGAGGGGAATTTTTGACTTCGGAACACAAATATGTAAAGTATTTGAAGGAACTGCAACCAGGAAGTATATATTATAGAAATACGTTTCTGATTGTTGAATAAAAATTTTTTGCTCTATTTTTTTTTATACCCCACAACATCAGTATCAAGTGTAGTAATCTAGAATGCAAACCCGAAACAGGTTTTATAATTTGGTATTAAAAAAAAAAAATTGTCGGCTTTATGATTTGATTAGATCAAAATATTCACCAGATTTTTTATTTCTATTGACATAAAAACCACCGAAATCACTAATTCAGGAACGTCAGGAAAACTAAATGTTTAACATGGGAGGTATAGGAAGACTCCTTGAGAGTCCGTCCTTGTTTAATGCAGTTGAATCTTTTCAGAACAATGTTTTTTAGTATATACGAAGTAGTGTATTTATTTGTTCAAACGAGTTCTTGCTTGTTTGACCATGTTTCAATGTGTTCTGTTTTTATGTCGGGTCGTTGTTTCGGTTGTGACAAGTATCATGTTTTTATCCCAAAGTCTTTTAGTAGGCTATTCTCTAAGCCACAAGCTCTACCTTCGCATGGGTACGATGGTAGTTCTAAGAATTTGACAAAAAACGGGGATGGATTTCGGAGGGAGGCTCCACCCTTTCCGACTATGATTTCAGCTCGTAGCCCAATGTACCAAAATCATTACATATCGGTTCCTCTGGAGCTCTCCCGGACGCATCTGACTTATCCCACGTACCAAAGGCCGGAGTTTTACATACCCACCCAAATTCCCTCGCACATATTTTCGCTCCCCCCCCTCCGTGTCCACCCAACCCACTTCCCCCGCCTCAGTCTCGTTTTCAACACCAGGCAGCACTCCCACTAACCAACAGCAGCCATCCCAATTAGTAACAGGTTTTCGCTATTAGAAGAAATTGATCTTGCAAAATCGTTTGAACGCCAGGAAACTTTTACCCAGAGCTCTCGCAATTTACCCCTAACTTTTAAAACTGAACCTCTTCCCCTCCCACCTCAAAACCAGTTTAGTAGTCACCCTAATGCTAGGCAAATTGATCTTAAGCCTACCCATAACACCTCCATCCCTAAAAAATGTGATAATACCCAGCCACCCCCAGTAAGTGTTCATAGACCTCCTCACCCTCATACTTCTTTTTCAAATCGCTTGCCAGATAAAACGGGTGTTTCTAGTACTCATAATAGTAAACATAGGAATAATAAACTACGTTACCATTTCCCTAGGTTGTTACTAAGTAATGCAGAAAGCCTTAATTTTGAAAAACTTATTGAGCTTGAAATTACGGCAAGTAAGCTAGCATCAGATTTAATTTGTATAACCGAGGTTCAGTCCCAAAACCTGGATACTCTGAAGATAGCTCACTTTAACGAGTTTATTAAACTCCACCCACATGATCATTACCTTGGTTAAAAGGGTGGAGGGGTAATGACTTTTGTCGTGATAGTTTGTCGCCAAGGGAAGTTAATGTTTCAGAAATAAATGAGTATGATGAAATAATTTTGATTAAAGTTAAACCGAAAGTTCTCCCACGGCCATTAACTAATATTATTGTTGGTTGTTTTTATTATTCACCCCGGCCAAAAATTGGAGCAGCGTAGAAATTTCTTGGAAAAACTTCTCTCATGCATCGCTTGATTACCTCCAGTCTAAACATCCAAACACTGGGATCCCACTTACTATTGACGGAAATGAACTAAATGCAAGTCATCTCTGTCGGGAAGCTAATTTAAAACAAATTGTTAATATCCCAACCACAAAAGGTGGTACTTCCCTTGACATTATTTAAACTAGCATGCATGAATTCTATCAAAGACCCGATTCCCTCCCCCCACTTGGTGGCAGTTGCCATCTTACACTTTTACTAAATCCAATAAAAGGTCATATCCGCAAGCATAAATTTGATGTTTTTAAGTATCGACCAATTACTGATAGTGGTCTACTTAATTTTGGTACATGACTTTCAGAAGAGCAATGGAAGATGTATTTGCCGCAAATGATTCGTATAAGAAAGCCGAACTTTTCCTAGAAAAACTTATCAATAATTATTTAATTCAATTTCCAGAGGTCAAAAAGAAAAAATGTTCTAATGATTAGCCGTATATAAATGATGCAATAAAAAGTTTAATCCGTCAAAAATTAAGACTGTTCCGCCAAAGAAAAACTAAAGAAGCTAGCCTACTAAGAAAATCTATAAAGAAGCAGATTTGGAAAGCTTCAGTACAGTATTACCGTAATAAAGTAAGTGAACTCCTTAAAGCACGGCCGAAGCAGTGGTATAACACAGTCAAGAAAATTAGTGGTAAAATAGTCAAAAATGTTGACTTTAATCTTGATGTACCCCCTGAAACTACAGCTAACTCATTAAATAGACACCTTGCTGCTATTGTACAAACCCTTCCACCTCTCTCATGTCATATTCCCCCAGCACCAGACCAGGATATCCCTGTAGTACAACTTACTGATGTTGAGGCGAAAATATGTAAACTAAAGAGAACTTCAATATGTCCCCTTTATATCCCAATTGATTTAATAAAAGCATTTCCTGATAAGTTATCAAAACCTTTATCAAATATTTTTAATACAATTACTAGAAGTCGTTCATTCCCTAAGTGCTGGAAAAAAGGATACATTACACCCATACAGAAGAAAGGTTTTAAATTAGATTTTTATGGAGTTCGACCAATTACCCTAACACCAGTATTCTCTAAACTGTATGAGAGTTTCGCAGCAGATTGGCTTAAAAACACAATCCTTATACTTATTGATGAATAACAATTAGGAAACATGAAAGGCTTATAAACAACACATTACCTGGTCAGTCACCTCGATACTGTATATAAATTACTTGACGAGCCAGATACCTGGCTCAATCTCCTTTTAATTGACCTCCAAAAGGCTTTTGATCTAGTTAGTCATAATGTGTTAGTTGAAAAAATGCTCAATGAATTTAATGTCGTCAATATTATTACATCTTTTCTGTCAAATAGGAGTCAAGTTATTAAGTATAAAAATGTTTATTCTGATTCACTAACTGTTCCTTGCGGAGTTCCGCAGGGTACGCTTTTAGGTCCTTTGCTACTTTTGGTAATGATTAAAAATCTTGCTAGTGAATCAGCCAATCGATGGAAGTTTGTGGATGTCATGCCATTGCTCGAAAAGTGCAAAAAAAAATACTAAGAGCAGTGCAATGGAGATTTTCGAAGATGTAAGTGAAGCAGCCCAGTGGAAAATGAAAGTGAACTCCCATAAATCTCATATTATGACATTTAATTTTCTTAAATCAAAGCCATCATTTGTGACCCCAATACCTATTGAAATAATTGTAACAAAAACTAAACTCTTAGGGGTCACACTGACTAGCGATTTGAAATGGGATGCCCACATTTGCTCTATTGTTAAACAGGCTAGTACATCTCTGTCTCTCCTTAAGCTATTTGCTAAATTTTTGTGTCCAAAAGCACACATACTCCACCTTTATACATCTTTTATCCGTCCACAGCTTGAGTATGCTTGTCCAGCGTAGCATTTCGGGCTTACCTTGGATCAGTCCAATAGACTAGAAATTATCCAGAAGAGAGGTCTGAGAATCATATACGGTCAGGGCAAAGTGCCTTACATTTTCCTTCTCAAAAAATTCCACCTCCCTACCTTGGCAGCCCGACGTGTTACTCTTTTTAGCAATTTCGGAAATAATTGGCGTTGTAACCCACGCTTTCAATGTATACTCCCAGCCCATTATTGCCCTCCAAAGCCCCGTTTACCTCAATCAAAAGCACAAAAACTCCCAGTTTTAAATCCCATTAATGCAAGAACTGAGCGCTACAGAAAGAGCTTTGTACCAGCGTTTGTTGAAATAATAAATAAATAAAATTTGTAATGCATCACGTTAATGTGTCATTTATATTGTTAATGTGTCAGTTTTGATGTTTCATTTTTATCTGAAATTCCATTGACATTATTCTATTCCTATACTCATTTTTATTAATTTTACTTATGTTACTTACTTTTTACTTATGTACTTATTTTTTCAGTGTACTCATTTTTATTTGACAAGCCAGTTGGGCTGATTGCTGCGTACTACGCTTATATTGTACTTTTGTGCTCATGTTTTTTTATATACAATGTAGGCTAGCTGACAGAAAGCAACAAATTCGGCAGTTTTTATGTTGTGAGAGTTTGCTTGTTAATCATTCTATTCTATCATTAATAATAATTAATAATAATCATTCTATCATTCTATTCTAAACACATTCTATCTATTCTAAACACAAAACTATGAGTTCATTCTATCTATCATTCTATCTATTCTATCTATTAGAATAGATATTAGAATAGATAGAATCTATCTATTCTATCTATTAGAAATCATTCTATCTATTCTAAACACAAAACTATGAGTCCTTGTGGCTGTAAGATCTTATTACAAATGGGTTCACAAATCGGTCAAATTATTTTAAGTTGGTGTATAGACTTATCAAGTATGGGCTTTTCTCTATATTCTAGTGGATTTCAATATATTTGAAGGATTCTTAAAAACGAAAGTTTTTTAAACCAGAGCTTTCTTGAGTTCATTTTTAAATATTTATAATAGTTCTGAAAAGAAATTATTGATTTCATTGCTTGTAAAAAACTATTGAGAGGTATTAGAACCATTCCGTTATTTTTTGGGTGCCAAATAAGGGTTTTCCAGTTTCTTTTCTTATTTTGCTGGGCTTTTGATTTGTTTTTAGAAGAATGTTAGTTATTCAGAGTTGTACAAAAATGGGGAGCGTAAGTGATTTGAAATTTCTACAAAACGGACCAAATCTAACGTCCCTTGTTTCTTGTAAAGCCAAGATGTCATTTGGGCTTTACTGAATACAAAATTCATTTATTCGTTTTCGCTTGTATGATCTTACTAAATCAGAATTCGTTGAGACTTCTAGGAGTAAATATCAAAATATTTTGAATCTTTATTCCTTCAATCTTCTTGTAATCGCGATTAATATGGCGTTTTTTTTACCCTATGGTGCATAAAAACACGTAACTACAATTAATCTTATGGCTCCGCTAAGCACTACTTAAGACACTCTGGTTTTTAGGAGGGAAGTGGTTTCAGTATGAAGATTCTAAAGTTTAGGTTTAAAGATGTTCCTCCTGTAAGAACGTGCCTTATCGTAAGTACTGCCAATAAAAACTTCAGGAGGGGGATGTCACTCATTTACATGTGTATGTTGAAACTGAAGTTCGTAAAAGAAATTGCAAAAGCACGGACTTTCAAATCAAGACCAAAGAGAATAATGAGTTCGTTTTAATTCAGAATTCAAAGAAAATGTGATAAGCATGCCCCCTTCTGAACGGCTAGTATCCAATAAAAAAGAGTTTAGCATAAATGACCGTTACTCCCCAATATAGGAGGGCGCAGTTGCCCCCCCTCCTATAATTTAGGGGGGAAAGTATTCAGTCACTTTAAGACTGTTGCCCGTTTTAAGTTTCAACTTCGTTCTATACTTTATCGGGTATTTTTTTTAATTGATCTATCCTCATTTTTAATATAAATGCCGCGAAAACAGGAGTCTACTACATTTCCTAGTATGTTCCACATTAACATTTATACAAATATACCTTCTTTGAAACCTTATCAACAAGTAAATAGGTGAGCCTAGTTAATGGCAAAGTTGCATAAATGTACTATACTTCCTATTTCACCATATTTGCTCAACTTAAAGTGTTTCTCCTGATAGGTAAGGTTCTTTTACTTCCTAAAATCTATCAGTTCATTATGAGATTTTCTTGTTTTGAAACTTTCAAAAATGGATAAGAATATATGATCTACATCTTAAATAGGATAGAAATGGAATCACTGAAAAAAAAAGAAATCAAGAACAAGAATTTTTTTTCATTGAAAAATATAAAAAGAAATCAAAATTAGAAAAAGTGCTTTTTAAGATAATATTTGCACTAGATAGGTCAAATCGGTGGCACTTTAATCGTAAGAGTTAGGGGGAGGGTTCAGCTCTAGGAATCATTTAATTGTTGTAGATTTTTACTTCCATTTCTAAAATAAAAACTCCAATATAGCTATAAATTCTCTTAATCATAATTGAAATGACTAGTGAGAGCTGATAATATCCTTTTCTCTGCGTCTTGGATTCACTTACTAGCCTATAAATGTAGAACTACCTCTTTGTATAATATAATGCTGACTTCTTGCTATTTTTGAATTTTTTAAATATTTCTTCAGCCAGCGAAAAAAAAATGACATATATGTGTTTAGTATTATTACTGTTACTCGTTGCATTTCACCTAATGCCAGGCCACTTGTGTTACATTTATCTCTGCGTCAGCCTGCTGTACGAAATGTCTGTTGCCTGTAGGATAAAGTGAACCCGAACGATAAATGTATATTTTTCTCACGCATTATAAATTTTATGCTTGTAGATAAGTTATACCATCCCATACGTTAATATTCAGCACTAAGAGACCGAGCTTCGTTTGGTGAAAGGAGTTTTAGACATAAAAAACAATCAGGGCCCCCTTCCCCACTTTCAGAAATTTTTGTATAATTTTTCTAGATTTCGTTTTTTAACAAAGATAAAAAGGTGAAGATAATTTTCAAACTTTAGGTGTAATTTTTTCCATCTGATTTGCTTCCCTGGTAAGTTATAATCGATGTATAGTTTCTACCAGAATACTGCCACGAATCGTTCAGATTTTCTGGATATTCTTATTCAAACAATGCTCCACGAGTAAGTTAATAATCCAGACGCTTTTTTTTCGAATGATCTAAGTTATGATTGCTGTCGCTTTCTCAAATGTAAGTAAAAATTTCCAGGGGGATTCTTCATAGAGGATAATTTCCACGGAGGTGGGAAAAATTTGTCCGCTGAGTTTTTTCATTAGACAACACTTTGTTATTTTCTACTTTGAAAATGAAAAAAAAACAAAGCGCACTTTTTGGGTGTCATGTGTCACTTCATGATTGCCTTACAAAGTCAAATTTATTAGAGCATTTAAATATAAAAATTATTTTATAAATGATCCCATAATTAGCTCTTTATGATGTCCATGCCTCCAGCACAGCCTTTCCATTCTAAAAATGTCACCGAAATTGTGTTTTTAGTGATTTCGTGGCACTTTATGACGGCCTCATCGAGTCTAGGTACATAAAAAAACAAAAAGATAGGATATAAAATTTATCTTCTATGAGTCATTAAACAGTTTTCTGAGAAGTTTCAGTGCCTCAGTAGCGACGAAGAAAAATAAGAGGAAATATCACTACTACCCATGTAAAAAAAGGTGATTTTTTCTTATTGCTCAATGACAGCAGTTGCAATTTTCCTGTATAAAGTTTCAACAATGGTAAATTAAAAGATGTACTTCCTGATTTGTAAGACGTCATTTTCAAATCACATGCAACTGAATGATGCGATGCATGGGACTGTTCGAATAGTGCGTTGTACAACTGAGAGATTTTGTTTCTTATGATTGTTGCGGGAGTTAAAGTAAGTGGAAGGGGGATATGCACTTTAATATTAGCTTTGAAGCTGGCAAATAATCCGAGCTTATTAAACTCATCATCATCCACCCGAAGTGTTTACAGTGGACTACTGTCTTTTGAAGCAACTCATTGCTGACAGCCCTAGTAAAAACTGAATCCACTGCTTAATTTACGTTTGTTTGATGCGAATGCATTGTTTGTTTATGTATTCTGCAATGTTTTTTAATTTATTCGAGTAAATCCTCTGCTAAATAGTAACTTTCCTTCGTTATCTCATGAAGAATAATGTCCTATTGAACACATTATTCCCGTGGACAAAGTACATCACAATCTGCCATGAACCACCATAAAACAAAATTTTCATTCATCATTTTACCATTAATATTCTAAGAAGTAATTCTTATAGGGCAACTCATTTTAATAGTTTCTGAGCTACTGGGCATGTATACGCGTAGCATTGGTGGTCAGTCTCACTAGACAGTGAACAATTTAGGTCTAGCTGACAAGGACTGTCTTTAGAGTTCTTAGTTGGGCTTGCTCACTGAAAGCATTTATTTGGATTAACGCAGTTAGCAAAAGTGTGGCCAAATGCTTTGCATCTATAGCACTGAGTGGGCAAGAACTTATATTCTGCAACAGGAAGCCGCTCATAGCCAGTTTTAAGAGGATTATCTTTTGGTTTTTGTGGGTGTTCTCTAGTTTTGAACTTTAAGCGGAAGGATCTGGATGATCGTATTTGTAACGCTTCTATACAACTCTGAATGTCAGCAGCGAGACTTCTTGGAGAGCACTACGATTACTGCTAAAAATGAATTTGATTTTACCTTCACAAATGCACCTTGATTAGAGTTAGCAATAGCTTCCACAAAGGCGGTTGTGTCAGTTTTGTTAGATATGACAACACGCCATTTATCCTTCCATGGCTTTACAATAATAATGCTTGAACTATAATTGCCAGCTAAAGAGTCTAGAAAAGTTTTACGGGCATTCAGACTGTCGAGATTTTTGGGGGGTTTCTTCACGACCGCAGCATAAGTAAGCTTTTCAGGCACTATCACAGGCAAAGAATGCTCAAGGACAGTTTGGGGGATCCGAACTTTTAAACTCCATATAGAATCAATTCAGTTTGTTAGTCAGTTGGATGGTAGTTTGGCACAGAACAATAGACAATTCCGGTTTAAATATGAAAAAATGGTGGCAGACACCCAATCTTCAAGATGAACGCAAAAATAGGATATGTATGGATGATCACTGGACAATAGAACGATATTTAGCAACGCTGACCACAACAGCGTAATTTTAAAACAAATATAACACGAGGTCGCGGTTCCGATTTTGGTGATAGTATTTACTTTGAAATCATTAAAAAGTATTAAACTTGTCCTGATACAGCTATTAATAACAACAAGGAATATATCTATAATGATTTAAATTGTGTATTTTAAATAAAGGCATTCCCATTGTAAAATAGGCCTGCGGTATACATCAAACATAAGTAGGCTATTTGCTGTTAAGATTTGTGTTTTATGTTAATTTGAGGCATCAGTTTAGTATAAATATAATTCAAGGTTCAATCGTGGTATATTTTTCATTGTTCATATCATTGACTAACAAATAAAGTGAACATATCACTTGATGCCTGTTTTGGTAATTGTTTAGTTTCATCACAAGCTGCCTAAACTGGAAACGGTAAAATTCTAGTCCATTGACTTCTTGCTATCTTGGAAAGTTGTTGGGCTAGAGAATTGAAACTTTCAGGGATGTGTCTACAGGCTAAAGTATGTGTTGTAATTAATGTTTATTAAGGGCTTATTTTTGGTTTATTTTGATAAGTTCAAATATATATTTATAAAACTATGGTATAAATTAAATAATAAAACAAGTTTTTTTTAACTGGAAGTAAGGAGCAACATTAAAACTTAAAATGAACAGAAAGTACTCTCTATATGAAAGGGCCTTTTCCTTCTCAACACCCTGCTCTTTATGCTAAAGTTTTTTACTGTTTTAAAAATAAATTTAACAGAAAGTGTCAAACTTTAGTGTAAAAACTTTGAGGAGCAAAAACCCCTTTCATATACAGAGTAATTTCTGTATATGCATCTATATTAAGCATTTCAGACATAAGATCTTTCTATATACCAAGTTTCATTAAGATCTGCCCACCCATTTGCAAGATAAAGATACCTCAATTTTCATGTCTTCCAAGATTTCCGGTTTCCCCATCCAACTCCCCTCAATGTCACTGGATCTGGTTGGGATTTAAAATAAGAGCTCTGAAGCACAAGATCCTTCTAAATATCAAACTTCATTAAGATCTGATCACCCATTTGTAAGTTACAATACATCTTTCTAATTCTTTCAAATTAACCCCTCCCCCAAACTCCCCCAAAGAGAATGCATTCATTATGGTTATGTCAATCATGTATTTAGGACTTGTGCTTATTTTTCCCACTAAATTTCTGTTTGCCTCTCTTCAGGTTTCTAAGAATCATTATTGGGCCTTCTTGAAGAAATTGACTTTCTCTATGCTGTTATGATTTACAAAATAGATGTTATTGACACACATATAACATAAACCTTAACCAATTAGCAACAAATCATAATTTTGAGTGAGAAGCCCCTTAAAAGTTCAATGTCTTATCTGTATTACCCCTGTGAAAAGCCATTTAAAGATAAGACATTTCAAACAGGGGGTGCATTTAAATGCCTACATTCCATTTTGAACTATACCATAAAAGGTAATAATTGTTTTTCAATGCCTGTGAACTAATTATGGAATATAGTAGCTTAAAAAACAGTGAAAAGTTGAATTTTTCTAAGGTAAGCAAAGATTTACACTTTTAATAGTAATATAGGATCAAATATGACCAAAATATAAGCTGTAATGCACAAAAAGCTGCGTTATATAGAGGAGAGGGAAGGGGTATAGTTAGGGACCTCAAAATAACTTCCCGGGATATACTTTAGCCTGCAGACACATCCCTGAAAGTTTCAATTCTCTAGCCCAACAACTTTTCAAGATAGCAAGAAGTCAATGGACTAGAATTTTACCCTGGAAACTATGCTGCAAAGTAGTATAGTTTGGTAAAATTCTAGTTTATTGACTTTTGGCTATCTCAGAAAGGGGTTAGGTTAGGAAAATAAAACTTTCAAGGATGGGTCTACAGGCTAAAGTATGGGTAAATTTATAGCAAACAATATAACATTTATAGCAAACAATATAAGGCAGTTGGGGGGCGGCAGCCCCCCAACTGCCTCTTCTAATTCCTGTACGTTTTAAGGTTCGACTTTGGGATGCAGCCTCTTTAACTCTTTAAGAAAACGAAGTTTTTTTCATATTATTTCTGTAGGTTTTTCTACAATCCATGGTGGATGTAATTTAATAATTCCTGTACTCCTCGCACAGGAATTAGGAGAGGAACTTGGGTGGCTGCCGCCCCCCCCGCTTTTAAATCATTGTATAAAATAGAAAAAAAATAGATAGAATGACCGAAATGTTTCTTTTGCTCATAAGAAGCTAATATTCTGTTATCTCTCAAATGATAAGCTGTCCAGGTGTTATCACCTCACGCTCTACCAACTGAGCTAATAACTTGCATGTGTGTAAATATAACTTCTCAATAGCTTTTAAAAATTTCAAATTAACATGGGCTCTTATGGAGAGAAATCCGTTAATTAAATAGCTAATGGGTGGTTTCTGGAAAACAGGGAAGGAGTTATCGGATCGAGCTGAAATTTCGCGGATAAGCTCCTGGGCCGTAGGGGACCTTAACTTGTGAATTTCAGCCCGATCGGACAACGTTAAAAGGGGTGGGGGGGGGGGGTTGGAGGGTCGAAACTTTCGGGGGGTTAAGATTTTCCTACGAAACTTTCCAGGAAAATTACTCGGAGAATTCCGCATCGAATGAGTCTTCGTACACCCAGATCCGATGTCGGATGTGACCTGTAGGCGTCTAGGAAAAAAAAGTAAATGAATTTTAAGTGGCTATGCGTGGTTTCTGGAAAACAGGGAAGGAGTTATCGGATCAAGCTGAAATTTCGCGGATAAGTTCCTGGGCCCTAGGGGACCTTAACTTGTGAATTTCAGCCCGATCGGACAACGTTAAAGGGGGGCTTGGGTTGACAGGTTGAAACTTTCGGCCATATTTTCCCCATGAAGGAAAAGTTGGAGGGGGATGAAATTTTGCAGGTTTCTTAGTTGGAGCTCGGGCTACGAAATGCATCCCTCCCCATCCGTCTGCGACCACTGGAACCGAAGATCGCTTAACATTGTCGTGTGTCTCCTCTTTATAGAGGCACGAGTGTGCCTCCTTGATTATTTTTTGGAAAATGAGTGATAAGTCATACTCTAATTGAAAATTTTTCATTTTGAAGAGCTCAAAAAGTTCTTAAATTTGAATTCGCGATTGAAGCAATTATTATATTCTTAAAGAACATGAAAAAAGGCATCAAGAGGTATGTTCACTTTATTGGTAAGTCAGTTCTATGAACTGTCATAATTTTTTTAATATTTGTAATTTTTAAGAGCTAAAAAAGTGCTTAAATCTGAATTTCCAGTTGAAGCAACTATGATATTTGTAAAGAGCATAAAAAAAAGGTATTGAGTGGTATACAAAAGCCATTAATACTGTTTGCTATAAATTTACCAAAGTATGTCCTGGGAAGGTATTTTGAAGTACCCGCCTCCACTCCTTCCCCCTCTAGAGGGCCCTGAAATTTGCCTACATGACAGGTCTAGACCTATACCTATTTAAATTTTGACAAAACAACATTTAACCTTAATTTCAGTTACCAGTTGCCTTTTCTCTGCCTTTTGTTCTGAAAATGGAATTCCTGTTATTTGAGTAGAATTCTGAGCCATATCAATGTTTTTTTTTTCAAAATTTAGGAAATGTATTTGTATAACTTTAAAACCTTTTAAATTGGGATTGAGCAAAGTTTTGAAGCTGAAAACAATTTTGTTGTACTTCATTTAAGCAGAAGATCTATTTTGCAAGGTTTCACTTTTATAACATACACATTTTTGAAGGTCATCAAAGGTCAGGGCCCTCTAGAGGGAGAAGGAGTAGAGGTGGTACATCAAAATACCTTCTAAGGACATACTTTAGCCTGTAGACCCATCCCTGAAAGTTTCATTTTCCTAACTTAACCCTTGTCCAAGATAGCCAAAAGTCAATCAACTAGAATTTTAACATGTAGTTTCCATACAATAGCACTTAGAAATGCTAATTCTAGAAGTGCATCCATTTCTGGTTGACCTTCCTCCTCCATGGGGCAAACTAAAAATGTATAAAGTAGAACTAAAAATCCATAAAGTGGGCAGGGATTTCATGCTGAGGGAAACGTTGGGGTTGTACAATATTAACGAAATTATATTTTAAATACTAATTCTAGTTCTCACTGCTAATTTCTATATAGGCTATTAGGAAGTCAAAAGATAATTAAGAAACTCACATATCCATTAATGTTCATATCCAAGATGATTCGCTTTCAAGTTAGCCAGCTGTTTCTAAAGAAAACAAACATCTGATTTTGCTTACAGGTAATATTACCTATAGAGTAAAGCATATTAATACATAAGTCCTGCTGGCAGCAGGGCAAGGTCTATATTCTATATTTATTTAATAATTATTTGGCCCAGAGTTTTTACTCTTTGAGGCTCCAGGACAAATAATTATCAGATAAATATCAAATACAGACCTTGTACCACTGCTCACAGGGCTCATGGACTGATACACTTAGCTCTATTGGTAATGTTAACTGTAAATAGAATCAGATGTTGGACTGCCTATCTTCAAATTAACAGAACATAAACCTAATATTTATCTAATTGCTCTGATTTGCCTGTTCAAATTTCATCACACGCCAATATCACAACAACTACTATTGCAATTCTTCAGAAATAGCTGGCTAGTTTCAACTCAAACCATCTTGGATATGAACATTAATGGATGCAAGAGTTTTTAATTATCTTTTGATTTCCTACTATACAGAAATTACCAGTGATGACTGGAATTAGCATTTAAAATGTAATATCATTCATATTGTACAGCCCCAACTTTTCCCATGGCTTTAAAACTCTGCCCAATTTATACATTTTTAGTTTCCCCCATGGATTAGGGGGGTCAACCAGTAATGGATGTACTTCTTGAAGTAGCATTTCTAAGTGCTATAGTATTGAACCTATACTGCTTTGCAGCATAGGTTCCAGTTTTGACAGCTTGTTCAGTTAGGTTGTTTGTTTAAAGTATGACACCAATGTGTTAATTCTTTTTTAGAGCCAACCCAAAAACTATATTAACAGACTATTCTGATAGTTACAAAATAAACTTATGCTAAAGGTTTTTATTGTTTAAAAGTAGAGCTGTGAGAAAGAGTCAAACTTCAATATAAATAGTGTAGCATTGGGGAGAAATAACTCCTGTCATATATGGAATAATTTCTGTTTGTTTTAAGTTTTAATGTTGCTCCTTACTTTCAGTTGAAAAAACATGTTTTTTTAAAATTTAATATCTAAATTTTTTTAATTAATGCATGTTTTGATTTTAGCTAACCACACATGAATAATCAAAATGAAATTTGCATACTAATTTTTGTTGGTTAAGTGGCTTTCTCATAGTTTTTCGGTTTTGATCATATACAGAATAATTTCTTTTGTTTTAAGTTTTAATGTTGCTCTTTACTTTCAGTTGAAAAATGTGTTTTTAATTCAATTTTCGAAGCCCAGAAACCAGCCAGAGGAAATAAAAGAATGGGAAAATTGCAAATTTTAAAGGGTGATTCAGGGAGGATTAAAATCAAGAACAACTACTAAACAGTCCATATAGATAAATAATAACCCAAAGGAAATCACAAGGATATAACACACACACACACACACACACACACACACACACATATATATATATATATATATATATATATATATATATATATATATATATATATATATATATATATATATATATATATATATATATATATATATATATGTATGTATATATATATATATATATATATATATATATATATATATATATATATATATATATATATATATATATATACATACATATATATATATATATACTAGCTGTTGGGGTGGCGCTTCGCGCCATCCCAACACCTAGTTGGTGGGGGCGCTTCGCGCCCCCCTCAAGCCCCCCCGCGCGCGTAAGTCGTTACGCGCCATATTAGTTACGCGCCATTGTAGTTGTGTCCCTATGTCCCACCTGTGAATATAGATATATATATATATATATATATATATATATATATATATATATATATATATATATATATATATATATATATGTTTTTAACTACGTAAAACTTGCAAATATACAACATTCTTTGCTGTCCCATTGTCTGTGCATATAAATAGATTTTCAGGTTTACCGACTCTTGAACATGCAACATATAATGGTCCATGGGAAAACAATCCGTATTCAGATCTATACCTCATGATTCTAATGATTGCCCTTGAGCTTTGTTGATGGTGATTGCTAATCGACCATTCCCTGAGTCGCCATCGTCATTTATATATCCCCCTGTGCACCCCGGCGTCCCCTTTGTAGTTATGTCCCTGTGTCCCGGTCGTCATTTATATTCCCTGTGTCCCGGTCGTCATTTGTGTCCCGCTGTTCCAGTCTGTGATTTCTCTTTGAGTGTCCCGGGCGGCATTTATATTCCTTGTGTCCCGGTGTCCCGGTCGTCATTTATATCCCCCTGTGCCCCCCGGCGTCCCCATTGTAGTTGTGTCCCTGTGTCCCGGTCGTCATTTATATTCCCTGTGTCCCGGTCGTCATTTGTATCCCGGTGTCCCGGTCTGTATATACATTCGTTTTTTAGTTTTGTTTTTCTCCTTTATTTTTTTCCTTTTTTCTTTTTTTTTCTTTTTTAGTTTATTTAGATTTTTAGATTTTTTAGTTTTTTTACTAGTTTTTAGTTTTTTTGTAGTTTTTACCATTTTTTTAGTTTTTTTAGTTTTTTTTTTTTTTACTTACTTTTTTTTACTCCCTGTGTCCCGGTCGTCATTTGTGTCTCGGTGCTTTGTTGATTGCTAATTTATATTATATTTATATTTATATTTTTTATATTTATTAATATTTTTTTAGTTTTCTTTTTCTCTTATTTTTCAGTTTTTTCCTTTTTTTTAGTTTTTTCTTTTTTAGTTTTTAGTTTTTTTTTTGTTTTTTACCTTTTTTTAGTTTTTTTAGTTTTTTTAGTTTTTTAGCTTTTTTAGTTTTTTTATTAGTTTTTAGTTTTTTTTTTAGTTTTTGCCTTTTTTTAGTTTTTTTCAGTTTTTTTTAGTTTTTAGTTTTTTACCTTTTTTAGTTTTTTTTAGTTTTTTAGCTTTTTTAGTTTTTTTTCTTTTTAGTTTTTTTTGTAGTTTTTACCTTTTTTAGTTTTTTTTCTTCTTTTGTATTAGTGTGAAATAATTCAGACGTCATATGCGGACAAACACGACGTCACTCGACAGACAGACATAACCCACAAACAACTTATTTTTATATATATTTATTCATATTTTTTTAGTTTTCTTTTTCTCTTTTATTTTTCAGTTTTTTCCTTTTTTTTAGTTTTTTTCTTTTTTAGTTTTTAGTTTTTTACCTTTTTTTAGTTTTTTTTAGTTTTTTTAGTTTTTTAGCTTTTTTAGTTTTTTTATTAGTTTTTATTTTTTTTGTAGTTTTTGCCTTTTTTTTATTTTTTTCAGTTTTTTTTTAGTTATTAGATTTTTACCTTTTTTTAGTTTTTTTTAGTTTTTTAGCTTTTTTAGTTTTTTTTGTAGTTTTTACCTTTTTTAGTTTTTTTCTTCTTTTGTATTAGTGTGAAATAATTTAGTGTGACGTCACCTGATCCACAGATCCACACACAGACAACTTATTTTTATATATATAGATATATATATATATATATATATATATATATATATATATATATATATATATATATATATATATATATATATATATATATATATATATATATATATACATATATATATATATATATATATATATATATATATATATATATATATATATATATATATATATATATATATATATATATATATATATCATGAAAAGAGAAATCACCAATGCAACAGCACAAACTCATAAAAAAAAAAAAAAATTATGAGTTTGTGCTGTTGCATTGGTGATTTCTCTTTTCATGATATATATATATATATATATATATATATATATATATATATATATATATATATATATATATATATATATATATATATATATATATATATATATATATATATGTATATATATATGTGTGTATATATATATATATATATATATATATATATATATATATATATATATATATATATATATATATATATATATATATATATATCATGAAAAGAGAAATCACCAATGCAACAGCACAAACTCATAAAAAAAAGAGACAGAATGAGAAAAGGAAGACTGTTTTCCTAAATTAGTGATTAATATAGACCAGCACTTGAATGAGGCCTTAACTCTACTCATCCATACAATCACATAGGTCAAACAGCATAGCCAAACACAATCAACCATAAAGAATAATCCATGGACAGGCAGTCATGTCGTCAATAAGTATAAGTTGTCATTTACCAAACAATAGAAAAAATATTAAAGACAAATAATTCAGAGGCAACAACCCAACACAAGGGCTCATCAGGAGAATACACTGGCCTATAGGGTTTCGCCACTTTAAATTCTGTACCCAGCCAAGTGTTGTGGCTACCACAGAATATCCATGGCATCCCCGCGTCAGGTATCACCCCCAAAATATATGCCTATGAAAAAAAACAGCAAATGTAAAACAACCAAGTAACACCAAAACAAGCTTATCCTGTTAATATATCCCTCTTTTTAGCAACAATAGGTAAACTAAATATGATAAAATTTACCAAATCACAAATATTAACAAATTGCAAAAAAAAAAATTAATGAACTAAACAATTATAGAATTCATCTTTACCATGTGGTTATTTAAAAAAAAAAAAAAAAATCCGCTCTATTAGAAACACAATTCAAAATAAATGGCGCTGCATCGTCATTTGTCGAACCTCTGAAATTAGTTAAAAATTTCTTTAAGTATTTCCAGATAATTCTTTTGATATTTATTTAAAAGTTCATTGTAATGAAAACTAAATTTTTTAAATTGCCAAGTTAATTTATTTGCAGAAAAACCTCTTGATATCAATTTTTGGCTTAAGATTTTACATCTATTTTTAAAATCAATATAATTACTACAAATCCTTGCATAACGAAGTAACTGTGAGAAAAACGCAGAATATGTGATATTTGAGTGTATATTACTTTCAGGGAATGTGAAACTAATCACTTCAAAATCAAAATCATCCGTTTTATTATACATTTTAAAACTTAATTTATTATTATCACAAATATTTACATTTAAATCTAAGAAATGATCTTCATGACAAGCCATGACTAGGTTCAAGAGTAAGCTCTGATGGATATATATTTTTAGAAATATCGATGAAATCCTTACAATTTAAGACCAAAATATCATCTAAATATCTTTTATTATTTGACAAAACATGTTTTAAATTATTTGGATTATTCTTATCCATCATATATTTATATTCTAGTTGACTTAAAAACAAGTCAGCTATAAATGGGCTGGCATCCCCCCCCCCCATGGGAATTCCCACGATTTGCTTGTACAAATCACCACCAAATCTTATATAAGAATTGTATAAAACAAATTCTAATAACTCAAAAATCATATCCAAGCTGTAGCATCTCAAGTTAACTGTGGTATTAAAGCAATTTGTCCATATAGCTTTTTTATTATAAGTGTCTATTTTTTAGAACCTTTTACTAGATAAGAGGAAAGATTTCTTGATAACAGTTTTTAAGTTATCTAACACTACATTAAGTGATAAATTAGTATATATTGTCGCAAAATCGAAAGACTCAATTCTTTTAGCCGAAACCATTGTTAAAGACTCTATCACCTGCAGTGAATTGTTAACACTCCAATATGGATTAAAATTCGAAAACTTTTTAATACCAGAACAATAGGTTTTAAGTTTATATACATATAAATTTATTAAATTTATATACATATTTAACATATATATATATATATATATATATATATATATATATATATATATATATATATATATATATATATATATATATATATATATATATAGCACAAGTCCTAGATAGATGATTGACATAACCGGAACGGATCTGCTCTCTTTGGGGTAGTTAGGGGAGGGGGTTAATTATGAAAAATTTGAAAAAATGAGGTATTTTTAACTTACAAATGGGTGATCAGATCTCAATGAAATTTGATATTTAGAAGGATATCATGTCTCAAAGCTCTTATTTTCAATCCCGACCGGATCTGGTGACATTGGGGGGAGGTTGGGGTGGGGGAACCTAAAATCATGGAAAACACTTAGATTGGAGGGATCGGGATGAAACTTGGTGGGAAAAATAAGCAGAAGTCTTAGATACATGATTTACGTAACTAGAACGGATCCCCTCTATTGGGGGGGGGGGTAATTCTGAAAAACTAGAAAAAATGACGTATTTTTAACTTACGAAGGAGAGATTGGATCTTCATGAAACTTCATATTTAGAAGGACCTTGTAACTCAGATCTCTTATTTTAAATCTCAATTTTGAAAATTGATGTATTTGTAACTTACAAAAGGGTGACCAGATCTTAATGAAATTTGATATTTAGAAGGATCTTGTACTTTAAAGCTCTAATTTTAAATTCCGACCAGATCCTGTGACATTGGGGGGAGTTTGAGGGGGAAACCAGAATTCTTGGAAAACGTGAAAATTGGGTTATTTTTATCTTATAAATTGGTCATTGGATCTTAATGAAATTTGATATTTAGAAGGATTTCATGTCTCAGAGCTCTTATTTCAAATCCCGACCAGATCTTTTGACATTGGGGGGGAGTTGGAGGAGGAAATCTTGGAAAACACTTGGAGTGGAGGAATTGGGATGAAGCTTGGTGGATAGAATAAGCAAATGTCCTTGATAAGTGATTGACGTCACCATTCTGGATTCGCTCTCTTTGGGGGAGTTGGGGAGAGGGGTTCAGTGATTTGGCGAGTTTGGTGCTTCTGGACGTGCTAGGATGATGAAAATTGGTAGGCGTGTCAGGGAGCTGCACAAAAGCTGCTTTTCTATAAAGACATGGGGAAGAATGTTTGAGTTTCTTGCGAGAGAGAGCTTCATTAATTACTGTCCAAACCTTGCGCGAATTCCCCTTACACTCATTAATTTGACGCGAAAAATACAGCTTTTTTGCTAAACGAACTGAAGAAGTGAGCACAATGTTGTAATGTTTATACTTCAAAAGATCATCCTGTGTCTTACTTTTACATGCGGCCTTGAACAAAGACGCCTTCATATGGGTTGCATTGATCAGACCTCTAGACATCCATGGGCATTTGAGTGTAAAATTCCTTGTCTTATTTCTAAGAGGAAAATGCTTAGACCATGAAGACCATGTATTAAATTAGAAATTTCTTTATCTGTAAAAGTTCTAAAAGAAGACTTGCCTTTCTCATCCACAGTAATCTCTGTTTTAGGCACAGATAGTGATCGATAAATAGGAAAGTGATCAGAAAGATCAGTAAAAACAAGACCAGAAGAAAACTCCAAATTAGGAGAATGAGAAGTGAAAATATTATCTATTAAAGTGGCAGAATTTCTTGAAGGGTCAACGCGAGAAGGAAAAAAAAATTGAAGGAAGTAGCCGTGAAGAAGAAAATACATCAAAAAGATGGTCACATTCATCATTTGATCTAACATTTAACATATTGCAATTAAAGTCTCCCAAAATACAAATTCGGTTTTTAGAGAAAGTCCCCACACCAGAAAGCTGATAAAGCAAATCACAGAACAGATGTGTTGGAAAAGGAGGGGGCTTATAAAACAAACAAACAGTATCACATGCAAACTGGCTTTTCAGATCAATGACAAGAGAAAACATTGTCCTACTATTAGACACCACTGATGTAAACAAGGATTCAAGGTCGGATCTTCTACAAAATTCAATATTAGATTTTATAAATAAAGAAATACCCCCAGAACACTTTGTTACCATTCTAGGGACATGAATAGCAGTATAACCATCTGTATTATAAGCTGTAAAATTATCACTATCAGATAACCATATTTCTGTCAAGCCTATGACATCAAAAGGGCAAGAATTGTTAGAATACAAATACGATTTAAGACTGTCCCACTTATCTCTTATTCCATGCACATTCAAACAAAATATGTTAAAGCAACTATTTAAAGAGAGTGAGGGCATAATGTTATCATAATAATCAATGGTGGTGTGATAATTGCAGTTAGAACTAACCATAGATTCAAGGAGAGGGTCAAAAATGTGTGCCTCTTGTCTACCAGCACTACTTGGTTGATCAAATATAACTGAATTAAGAATAGAAGAATTCAAAAGAAAGGAGAACATACTATATACTACACATGACAAATGTGTACAATAACTTTACAAATGAACACAATATCCATACAAGCAGGCTGAAGTAAGAGAGGGTGGATTGAAAGGTAAAACATATAGGCAACAATGGAGAAAACAACTGCAAGAACAAAGAACTCTGATTTTCTCTGATTTTCCTTTTAAATCAACCTATTGATTCTTAGGATTTTGTTAGAGCTCATACCATATGAGCTCTTGGCTCTTAGCTCTTCTTGCCTCATCACAAGTGCCATATGAGCTCTTAGCTCTTATATTTTTAAATTGGCCATTTCAGATATGCTTCTTTTACCATTTATAAGAGTTGTACTAATCATACAGCTTTGATTTTTGTTTTGTTTTGTAGATCTTATACTGATAAATAATCCCAAAGATTCTTAAGTTTTTAGTTATAAGATATGATTTTTGGCAATAATTTTTAATATCCAAGATTTCCATATTTCTCATTGGTTTAAGTTGGCCACATAGCTTAAGTCAACAGTCTTTAGATATTCTGGCACACCCCTCAAGGAGCAATTAAGCCAATGAGAAAGGAGGAAATCTTGTTTGCTTTCAACCAGGTAGATTTGCGTTAAATTGTTGTGTTGTGTAATAAGTGATGAATGGTATGTTTGATACTGTTTTCACTATCTAGCATTCAGATATTTTAAATCAATCACATTTTCATTATCTAAGACTCGCTGTGTCTGGTTATGAAAGTAGAACAGTTTTTATCGTCTTTGACAGGTACCTTTCTTGAAAGGACTCAGAATCAGACATCTTAGGACAAGTATTATACTTCTGACAACTAGCACAATGCATGATTATAGACTATATGGTAGCATAGCCATAGAAATTCTTCTAACGAATATCATGATTAAGCTTTCTGTAAGTTGACCCTGTCAGATACCTAAAACTGGTATTTTTTACTGTTCATTTGGCTTCTTGGTCTTGGTTATTATTCACTGAAAAATCAAATAGATACTACAATGGTGACTGATAGATTATAAGGTATTTGTTGGAAGATGCAATTTAAGATAAGTAAAACCTCTGTACATCAATACTTAGTACTGAAGTACCATGGAAATACTTAAGAACACAAGTACTAAATACCATCATTGACATTTTCTATTAGTTGACCCTGTCAGATAACTAAACTGGTATTTTTTTACTGATCATCTGGCTTTTTCAGTCTTTGTCAGTATTTACTGGAAAATCAAGTAGATACTGCATTGATCACTTATGGACTATAAGTAAATACCTGCTGGAAGATGCAATTTAAGGTAAGTAAAACCACTGTACTTTAATACTGAAGTACTGTGGAAATACTTAAGTACTAAAATACTTACTACTTAAGTGGAATTTCGGAGGAATACTTGATACTTATATGTAAGTAATTTTTTTGTAGTACATAGTGCTTATACTAAGGTACAAAATACAAGTGGTTGGCAAAACAATGTGAAGCATAACATGGGAAGGTTGTACCAGCCTACTATCTCTACCTGGTTCTTATTTATGGACTGTATGAAATTTATACATGCCATGGGTAGTCTATAGACTACCTAGCCTACCTAAATTTGGACAAAAATATTTTATTTTAATTTTAGGTATCATGTTCTTTCATTCAGAACAGGAAGTTTGTATATCTGTCTCAGCCTTGTCTTTCAGATGACATGTATTACACCTACAATAAATGTAGATAGTTCCTCGTTAGTAGGTCTCTAAAATTGGTACACGCTGTACCCTTTATTAATTAATGTTGTCATGGGGTGGATTTTGGCCCTTGAAATTTGTATCATATGATATCACCATAAACTATCAAGAAATTTTTTATCTTTGAAATAAAAATTATAATTATATAGGGTTTTTATTGTGGGATTTTGGAGGGTAAGAACCATAATTATCATTTAGAATTAAGGGATGAAAAGAAAATATAAAATGAATAAGAGTTTATTAGAGCATAGCAGCAGGATGCAGAAATGTATTTACATGCAAAATACATTTTAGATGTATTTCATGTGAAGTTAATGAAGATTCTTGGTTTTGTTGGGTTTCTTTACCAACTTTTCTATATAGTTGCATTGGTATTGTCGTTATCATTATCTAATTTAAAAAAAGCCTGATTTTGTTCTCACATTTTGCTCAGTTGGCTAACTGGGTAACTAGCCAGTCCCATAAGAGTGAAATATTTTTATAGTCTTGCCCTTTCCATAGGGAAGGGGCTGGCCCTTTCCCCCACCAGCATCTATTTACAAATGCCAATTATGAGTCTCCAGGCTTAGGGGCTTAGGCAAATTTTCCTCTAGGGGGCCAAAGCTTATGTAAATTCAGCAACTTGAATTAAGAACACATTGGTCAAACTGGAACAGATGAGCAAATGAAGTGTTTTAAAAATTAAAGCGTTGCAAGCAGTAAGTACTACAGAGAAATGTGAGATCTATTAGAGATAATAGACTTCCTTAAACTTCTTCATTTGAAAGCTGTAAATTTTTATTGGAACGGAAGATTTACAATGGATTGTAAATGGAGTATATTTACCACACAACTATCTTTGTTTTAGTTGGTAAATATAAATTTAGAAATGATAACAAATTCGTCTTTAATGTTGGTGTGTGTCTGATCTATATTCTTCTTTCTTGTATTTTACATCTATTTTCTAGATTTTGAGCTCCTTCCTCTGTTTTGAAGATGTATTATTCAAATTTGTGAAGGGGAGCTGATTGTGTAACTCAGTTGATGAAACATGGAAACAGCTAACCTCTTTGGTGTCACTGCCATTAAGCAAGGTAATTGGTGTTATGGGGATTCCACCAACTTGTTGGTT
The DNA here is from genome assembly GCF_032884065.1 of Artemia franciscana. Classification (NCBI taxonomy): domain Eukaryota; kingdom Metazoa; phylum Arthropoda; class Branchiopoda; order Anostraca; family Artemiidae; genus Artemia; species Artemia franciscana. The sequence goes on along the minus strand of NC_088880.1, from coordinate 29,527,644 downwards.
AACATGCTACTTTTCTTATTTTGTACTATGTGGCTCAAAAGCTAAAACAATAATTGAACTACTTATTTTTTGCTACTTCTACTTGTCAAATAGAACAAACAAACTGTAAAACCTGTCTGATGTTAATCAAAATAAAAACTCCAGGAAACTTTTTCAGACCAATGTTTTATTTATCATGCCTTTTTGTTGCCTATGCGTAACTTCACAAGCTATTGCCCTCAAATTAATGAAAAAATTATTGATTAAAATAATATTGTCTTCTCCCATGTAGCAAATTTTAAAAGGAGGTTCAAAGATTATCCCTTGTTCCCTAAAAAATGTATTGGCTTTAAACGAGAAAAAAAAATCACAAATTTTAAAAGTAAGGCATTCATCTAATTTTACCATGCATTGTCAGAAACTTTCTAAGAAGGGGTATCCAGACCCAAGTTAATTTTGCCAAGTTAATTTATTTGCAGAAAAACCTCTTAAAATCGATTTTTGGCCTAAAATTTTACATCTATTTTTAAAATCAATATAATTACTACAAATCCTTGCATATCTAAGTAACTGTGGGTAAAACGCTGAATATGTGATATTTGAGTGTATGTTACTTTTAGGGAACGGGAAAATAATCACTTCAAAATCGAAATCATCCGTTTTATTATACATTTTAAAACCTATTTTGTTATTATCAGAAATATTAATATTCAAATCTAAGAAATGATCTTCTAGACCACTGCCATGACTAGGTTCAAGAGTAAGCTCTGATGGATATATGTTTTTAGAAATATCAATAAATTTCTTACAATTTAAAACCAAAATATCATCCAAATATCTTTTATTATTTGATAAAACATGTTTTAAATTATTTGGTTTATTCTTGTCCATCATATATTTATATTCGAGTTGACTTTAAAACAAGTCAGCTATAAATGGGCTGGCATTCCCCCCATGGGAATTCCCACGATTCGCTTGTACAAATTACCATTAAATCTTATATAAGTATTCTACAAAACAAATTCTAATAAATCAAAAATCATATCTAAGCTGTAACATCTCGAGCTAACTGTAGTCTTAAAGCAGTTTGTCCATATAGCTTTTTTATTATAAGTGTCTATTTTTAAGAACCTCTTACTAGATAACAGGAAAGATTTCTTGATAACCTTTTTAAATTTTCTAGCACTACATTAAGTGATAAATTAGTATACATTGTCGCAAAATCGAAAGACTCAATTCTTTTAGCTGAAACCATTTTCAAAGAGTCTATCATCTGCAGTGAATTATTAACACTCCAGTATGGATTAAAATTCGAAAGTTTTGTAATACCAGAACAATAGGTTTTAAGTTTATTTATAATCTCCTTTAAAATTAAAGAGAGGTCAGTAGCAGCAATGCGGGTTGGACATTTAGCTGCTCCAGCAATAAACCGTGGTTCAGGGGGATTCTTAAGAAATTTGACAGTCCAATATAGGAAAGGGAACTTTTTATCATTGTCATTTATTTTAATATTAAAATCGGTAATATTAAAATCGGTCGGTAGCAGCAATACGGGTTGGACATCTAGCTGTTCCAGCAATAAATGTCTCCATTGACAATGGAGACATTTGTCCCTCACCTCCTGTAAATAGTCCTGATTTCTTACAATTATCATATTCGTTTTGTAGAACTTTAAACGTTAATCCCTAGTGTATCATCTACTAAAAATGAACTTAGTGGAATATTCTTGTCATATGATAGTTGGAGGAGCTCAAGCTTCGTTTGTGCAATTTCTGAACTTACCTCTTTGCTACTTGTATTAAATGCAGTTACAGCTACAGGACTTCTTCTGTTGGGCAACAGGTCACGAAAGTCTTGGAACAATAATACCCTGTGTGTCGTCTCTAGCAACGTTGATTTTATTACAAACAAGCTTCTGGACACCCAACTGCACTTAAAACAAGAAGCAGATATTGCTGGCCTAGTGGAATTTTCGCCAAAATTTACCACAATTCCTGCTACCAAAGTTTATTGCAGATATCTAGATTTCAACGCTTAAACTGCTGCTAAACGCGTGCCAAGCTTCAAACGAGGACTTGTTGTCCACGTCACAGAATGTTTCCAGATTAGCCTTGTTAACCGTCTAATTTTCAATGTACCCTGGGTGTAAAGCTTATGGTTTGATATTACTCTTCAAGAAAAACAAAATCCATATTGGGTGTGTCTATAGAAACCCTAGTGCACCCAGTCTCGATGGTTGTGGAATATCTCTTAAAACAATCATTGATGAAATGGCACCTTTAGTATCACCAAAGGTTTTATCTGGTTTGATAATTATTGGCGATTTCAACTTTCCCTTAATTGATTGGGCTGATGGTCTTATTCAGGCAGCATCTAGTAATGGAGATTTACCATTTGTGTCTTGTCTATTTGATAACATCGTTCATCAAATGATTGACAAGCCAACAAGGCATTGTGGCGACCAGAATCCCTAATTGTTGTTGGATCTTGTGATTTTGAGCAATCCAGATTCCCTCATAAGAAATGAATTTCTTCTTCCAATTGGCAGCAGAAACCACTCAGTCATTCTTTCTATGTTATCCTTGAATAGTAACCCAATCTTCGTCCTCAAATTTTTATTGTCTTTCAAGCAATACAGAAGGAGCTAGCCTCAGTAAATTGGTCAGAACTAATCATTGCCGATATTAACACATTATGGACAAATGTTCAGGAAGCCCGCCTGTCAACTGAGAAGGAGCACTTCATGTCATCTACCGAAAACAGATCATTCCTCCCCTCTGGAAAACCAGAGCCTTGAAAATCTACAGTAGGAAGAAAACATAGGAAAATTGGCAGAGGTATACAAACGCTCTGAGCCTCGTCTCTGATGCAGTTAGGGAACTGAACATGAGGAGAAGCTTGCCATCAATATCAAGGCGAAACCCAAATCCTTCTGAAGACATGTTTCTGCTAAAAATCCTAACTGTCACACCATTCCTGCCTTCAAACATAATGGCATACCCCACTCATCGCCAGTAGATAAGGCTAATGTTTTGAATACCGAGTTTGCGTCTGCTTTCACCACCCAATTTTGTTCAATTATTTTGTCCAACTTACTGAAGAAATGGTCTTAACTAGCCTTGATAAATCTGATGTTTACAAATCCAAAGGATCAGATTGAATACACCCAAGGTTTCTCAAAGAGTATGAAATGTTCTCAGTTCTTGTCTGTGTAGACTTCCAGTTGTCCCTACAAAATAGAGAACTATCGTCAGATTGAAAGTATCTTGTATTACACCAATCCACAAAAAACAAGGATCTTGCAGAAAATTACCGTTCCATCAGCATCACCTTTGCAGCTGTAAAGGTGCTCAAGAGATTCGTCAACAGAGCTCTAATTCAGCATTTTGAGTCTAACAACATGCTCACTTCCGCTCAAAATGGCTTCAGATCTTTAAGATCCATTGATACTTACCTAATACAGACATATAAGTATGTCACATCACTGTTGGATAAAGATTTTCCTGTCGACATGGTGCTCCTAGATCTCTCAAAAGCATTTTGACTTGGTTTGCCGTAAATTTTTCATCACCAAACAAAAAGCAGCAGCTTTTGATGATATTGTCATCCAGTGTACATAGAGCTCCCTTTCAGGAAGAACACACGTTGTACGAGTCTATGACTTGGGGATAGTGTAGGGATAGTGTACACAGAATTTTAGAAAGAACACCGGTTGTAAGAGTTCATAACTCTCAGGGTGTCCCTCATTTCTACTCGTCTACAACTTTTTTGAGCAGTGTTCCCCAAGGGACCATTCTTGGACCAAGTCTCTTCAACTTCTATATAAATGATGCAACCTTCTCAGTATATTTTGTATATATTGATGCACCCAACCAGCTTAAGTTTATATAATCAAATATATTTTGTTTTGGTGTTGTACTGAAGACGGCCCTTGGCCATAGGGCCGAAATGTTTACTGAATTGAATTCCACTGTCTTGAGAAAATTTCTCTATTGCTTCTAAGTTGTGTTTGTTTAATAAAATAGAGTTTAACGTATTTAAATAACCAATCATGAATAATCAAAACGAGATTTTACTAAAGTAAAATAGAGTGACTTAAGTGCAGAGTAAGGTTCAACTGTTCCACAATACCAACGCATGTGATGCTTTCGCACGAACAACATTGATATAATCCTTCTATTAAAGATTTTCGTTGAGAACCACACCTAGATAACGAATACCTCTCACTCTTTCAATGGACGATAAATAATCTTCAAGCTTAACGCAAATATTTGTTAGTTTTGGAAACCTGCACCGAACTCTACCATAAATAATAAGTTTAGTATTTTCTTATTAAGCACAAATTTACTATCATCAATCCAATTCAAAATACGACTGTTTGCATGGGAAATTATCTATTGGAAGCTCATTTAAAGATTTACCGCACCCAGAAGCAGCTGTATCATCAGCAAATAGTGTATCTAGGGAAGATGAAGCTGTAGCAAAACACATATTGTTAATATAAAGAAGAAAGAAAAGAGGGCCCGTAATTGAACCCTGAGGGACACCAACCAATGACGATAGTGGAAGGACAGAAGAAGCAGAATTATTGATTACAGTATCTTGTATTCTCTCTGAAAGATATGATTTTACTATATCCAATGTTTTCCCACGAACCCGTGAATGATTAAGCTTGGAAAATAAAATCACATCAAAAATTGAGTTGAACGCTTTTTGAATGTCCAGGAATCTGGTTAGTAATGAGGGACTCACAAACTGGCTAATAACGATCCTAGGATGATCAGTCTCATATCCTGTTCAAAAGCTAAATTGAAACTTTGAAAACAATTATAATTTCCAAAATTTAATTATCCGATTATATAACGCTCTTTTTACAATTTTAGAAAACGCAAACAGAATTAAAATTAGGTAGTAGTTAGACGGATTATTACGATCATCCCCTTTATGTAGAGCAATTACTGAAATATTAGATTTTTTGTATGTGTAAATGCAGTCTTAATACCAGGCATAAAGATTTTCACAAGGTTAGAAAAAGAACCGTATAACGCTTCAGAGTTGCCACGTTTTTTTAAGCGTAATGATGTTCATCACCTCGGAATCAGTGACTGAAGACAGGAAAATTGATTTTTCTAAAGGTGTTGGCTGGTACTTACGGTGGGAATCATAATCTGACAAAGGTGGTGGTAAATTTACTGTTTTTTACCGATAAAAACAAAATGATGGTTTAAGACATCGGAAATTTCATTTTCATTATCATCTCACTCAGCTGTGAATATACTTCTCATTTTTCCCGATTAGCGAATTAATTTAACTGTGTATTTTTTTGGCTACCTTGTGATTGCAAAAACTGAGCCTCAAAATACAGCTTTTTTGCATTACGAATAAATTTTGATGATGTGTTTTTATAATTAATTTATTTATTCTTCGGATTTGGTTCTGAAACATATTTTCTTTATAATGAATTTTTTACCTGTATTAATCTCAAAATACCTGGCGAAATCCAAGGCCTAGTAGGCATGATATATTTTTACACTTACGAGATGCGAACGGACATGCTTTGTTTAAAGCATTTATAAATTTGTTTTTCGAGGAACATCACTGTAGACTCTTCGCGGCATTAAGATTCTAAAATATAATTCCAGTTCATTCCTGACGAAGAATTTTTGAGATTAATAAATTTATCTTAGCTAAAATTCCTCATTCTAATACTCATAACGTTTTTAGGACGACAATTTGATCATAGATCAGACACTACAATACAGTGGTCACTCTCATCATTTAGAAGAACTTGTATTTGTAAAAGATTAACTGAAGTAAAATATTACCTAATAACGTTGCAGTTACTCTGCTGTTGTTGTAGGAATTCTACGTGATGGAACTTACGGTTTTCAAAAAAAAATTGACACACTGAAAGCCGTCCTCTGAGCCCTACCATAAATTATAGCCCACTTGCCTACAAATGAATATGCTATTGACTAAATGGGAAGGTAGATAAGTATTCCTCATACACTTCTATTAATTGAGTTTTACGCTGGTAAAAATCCTTCAGATTAGGCTGATTATTTTTTAAATCCCTCAGCCTCCCCGCCAATGGTCCACTAATACTCATTAAAAGTAAAATAATCTTTTTTACCTGATTTCTCGAACATAACGTGCTTACAATTAGGTTGGAGTGATATGCACTCAACATAAACCGGCACGGATGACACAATTGTACATTTCGAAGATACATACATTGTGATTTTCTTGGACCAATTCAATCGCAACCTAGCAAATACACACAGCAAGAACAAAACAGAAACCTTGTGAATAGCAAGCTTAGGCCTACAAAAATTAAATAAAATAAAAAACATTGGAAGAAAAAAAGCTCTCGGAATTCCTTTTATAGACCGATCATTTTACAGTGCACCTTATTCTGATATCAAACTGATTTGAACAGTTATATAAACAACGTACAACATAATTGAAGAAGAATATTTAAACACTGTTCATATTTCTCCCAGTTGAAATTAGTCCCTTTTTTTTAACACGGGTCGTTAACACATCATTTCTTTCACCTAAATCTTTTCCTTTAATCAGGAGACTGCCGCGAAGGTTGTTTAGCACTGGTGGTAGGTCTGTTGTAATACATATTCCGGATCCTTCAATGTTCGAAACAAATTTAAAGACGTGCTGGATCTCAAGTTTATTACGTAATGAGATGAGGACAGGTCTTGCTTTGGGCCTTTTACCTACGGTAACTCCATTTACTGGTTTATCAGGAAGACCGTATCATTTCGTCTCATGAACACTATCAGCATCTAGGCCTAATTCTTTTTCAAAAAGGTTTTCAAAATTAGAATTGGTGTTTTGACCAGGACGTTCGGACGGTAAACCATGGATAATTACATTTAACTGTCTATCTTCAACTTCAAAATTCGGTAGTTTTTTCTTCAAGCTCATCACAGTGAGCCATTTGAAGAATAGAATTATTCTGAAAAGATGTGGTTTTACTTGCGTGCGAAGAAGATTTGGTTTTTAGCTCCATAATCAAGGTTCTTTGAAAGTTGAGACTGGGAACAGAGGATTGTGTACAGTTTTAAATTTACTTTCTGTAAAGGTATCAAAGCATATCTCTGTTACAGCCGGTATCATTTGTTACAATAAAAAGTTGCCTTGATCCGTCTTTATTGAATTAAAACTCCATTTGGTTCATGTTTCTCTTAGTTAAAACAGTGATATCTATTGGAGCCTATTTTTATTTGCAGGAGATGGCGGTAAAACGAAAAATTGTAAGATTTCTGCTTTAACCAAAGAAACTGGCTCAAAAAAAGCAGCTTTAAATCGCTGCACAGTATATTAATAATGTTCAAAATTCTAGGTATCTTCTTTCTGTCACCCACAGCTTATAGACTAATTTTTTTCATAACTTTTTTGGAAAGTTTTCTTTTAGAAATGAAAAATTTTCTTTTTAACTTTTTTACGCATCACTAAATCATTGTTCTAAAATCTCTTAGTAAATTAGCTTTAAAATATCTTTAGATCTTGAAGATGCACTACCAAATGAAGATGGAAATCTGTTTGGAAGTACAGATCCTTTTTTGTTACCGAAAGAAGATGTTTTGCAAGAGAAGAGTTTTTCTACAGACGCATCTGCTAAGCCTGAACCTGATTGCCACCCTCTGAAATTGGAGCCAAGAATTAATGTAGACGGCGGTATGTTTTTTTTTTGTACATTTGTTTGTTCAAATGAAATATCAAATTTTCAACTCCTTGGAAGAATGCAGTAGAAATTCAAACGTACTTTAACGGACAGTCTACAAGCTTGAAGACTGGAAAACATAAAATTTCAATCTAAACTATCATCCAACATTTTGAAAATGGTTTGTAGTCTATTGTTATCTTGTATACAGATCCAGAAATGTAAACTGTATCTGTAATATGTATGGTATAGGTTTTAAATCTCTTCCATGCTCGGCCATTTGATGGCCAGTTTAAGCAAGCCTAATTTTGATTATGGTAATTGATTATTGGTAATTGATATTACCATAATGTTATCATAACAGTTGTTGATTTTGCCAGTATAAGCAAGCCTAATTGATATTACAATAATGTTATCATGACAGTTGTTGATTTTGTCATATTTAGTACTATATTTAGAATTGATTTAGTTTTTTGTATTGATCAAAGCTTCCCTAAGTGTATTAGTTACAGGATTAACATCAAGGAGAAGATGCAGGAACAAATCAAAATACAAAATGGGTGCTGTGAAACCCGATAAATTAATCCAGAGCGTAAGCTCATAAATTAACAAATAAAAGAAACTAATCAAGGAAAAATAATTTTCCTTTATTGTTGAAAGTGCCGAACTCTAAGTCTCTTGCACTGGGTTTTTGACAATTGGGATTTCAATTATATATTTCTGTTTCTATTATTATAAATATTTTCTTTATAATATTAATGTTCTATTCTATGTATCAATTTATTTCTATGTCAATTTAAAGGCATGCTCTTCCTAGAAACTCTAAAAATTTGCTTTCAGTCTTAAACCATCACTATGATTAATGATAAAAAAACTCAACAAAGCAATAGAGTAGTAGGGGGTGGGGAGTTGGGAGGGTTGAATTCCCGGTACTAATGGTTCTAATCATCCATTTCAATGATTTGCTGTATTTTTTTCTGTATCCTTAGCATTTGAAAAATAAGAGAAAGAAAACTCATTAGGTTTCATGCTCTTCATCCGATTTTTTCCCAAAAAATTTTGCTAGAAATTACTAAAAAAAATTATGATAATAAATGCCATCCATTGAATTGATTTGAAATTTTTTCGCACATTTTTGTAAAGATCATTCAATTGTTGCCTACCGAAGCTGCTTGGAGAGTTAGGGCTCTAGACGGCATTTAAAAGTCGGCATTTAAAGATTAAAGCTTTGTTCTCTTTATGCAGTTTTTGCTGATTTTTGTCTTGCGAGAGCAACACTTTGGTTTTGTCGCGTTTTTTTTTTTTTTTTTTTTTTCTATGCCGCCGATCTCAGTTTATTCCTGGAAACTGGTAAGGGTCTAACCTGTGCGGTTTTTACGGAAAGTGTGGACCTCAGGCCGGATTGATGAATATGACATTACATTTTGGAAAGCTCCACAGAACTCTTGCCTGGGGCCAAAAAGGATGGTTTTGCTTGTCCACGAGCCAGAGCCTATTGTGTGTGAAGTGAAGTGGAGTTATGTAGCCTATGTCAGAGGGGAGTATCTGAAGTTGTGCAGCCAAGCTTTTGTTTCATCAAACCATGTTTCTGCTTTCGAGTGGAAAGCTCCGTTCTAGCAGGCAAGCCGGCAGGCACCACTTTCAAATTGAAGATGGACTAAAATCTATAAGTGTTAAATATATGCGGCAGTTACCCGGCCCCACAGCCAACATATCTTTTTTGAGTAATAAATAGAAAAATTTACAGAAACAAAAATGTGGCATTTTCCCACGGGTCCGAAAGTGCTGCCATCTATTGATTCTACCCGTTTCTGTTCGTGGTTTCAGCTGAGTTTATCATTCTGTTTTTTGGACTTGGGATTGCGGTAGAGAAATGGTATCAGATGTGCCTAATAAACTTTAAAAGTTCTCTAATTGCTACAGAAATTAGAGCTTCTCCTTTGCTCAGTTCTAAGTGGTGACGTTAGAAAGTTGACATACGGCAAAAAAAAATCAACTTTTGAACTAAGACAGATAGAATGTTTTTTCGACGATAATCGATAGCTCTTTATGAGTTGATCAAAGTATATGACATCCATTTTTTGGTACGAAAATTCCTTCATGAGGTATACCAGTTTGAAAGTTTCAAGGGGTTAACAACTTCAGTAGTAAGGTACACACTGAAATGAAATCTTGGCCGATACAAATTATAAGACATATAGAAGAAATGTAAGCAATAGTCGGCTGTTAGGTAATTATCACCTTCGGTAATGAGGGGTTAGTAACTTTTGCTAGTTGGTGTACCTATTATTTGTTTCCGGTGCATTTGATGGTTAAACCAATTTGGTTCCAGTGGTAAGACATGTAGGGAACTTGTAAGTAATAATCGGCTGTTGGGCTACAATCATCTTCAGCGATGAGGGGTTTGTAACTTTTGCTAGTTGGTGTACCCATTTATTTGTTTCCGGTGAACTTTATGTCTATCACAGGAGAGGAACTTGTAAGTAAGAATCTGTTCACTTTGGGCTAGAAATTTGTGCAAATTGGTGTACATTGTATTCGATCTTTTTAAATCTGACGGAATTAAGTGTTTACGCAACGGGAACAAACGATAGCGTAAAACAATGAGGTAGTTTCGTAATAACTAGTGTCACCTATGGTATTTTAATCCTGAAAATTTACGGATAGCTTTATAATACCAACTAGATTATATAAGATATTGTTCCAAGTTTTCATCCGTCACGATGTTTACGATTGAAAAGGATAAAGTCCAACTGGCTGCAAAGACTATTTAGTCCCTTCTTTCGATATTATTTTGTAGTTGTTGTTTTTTCAACGCTGAGGAATAACCTTTGGTCATGTGATAACTGATTGCGTTTTAGTTTGAACATACCGCTTTAAAAACTTCGATAGGCTGACAACTTCATCATTTAACCGATAGCGAAGAAACAAGCACAAACGAGAATGTAAAACAATGAGATAGTTTCGTAATAATTAATAGAATGTCATCTATGGTATTTTGATCCTGAAAAGTTAGGGATAGCTTTATAATACCAACTAGATTATATAAGATATTGTTCCGAGTTTTCATCCGTCACGATGTCTACGATTGAAAAGGATAAAGTTCAACTGGCTGCAAAGTCGATTTAGTCCTTTCTTTCGATACTATTTTGTTGTTGTTTTTTCAACGCTGATGAATAGCCTTTGATCATGTGATTACTGATCGATAGCGAAGAAACAAAACCAAAGCATTGCTCTCGCAACACTTTAGTTGGCGAAGCCGGAAAAAGGTTGCCGCAACACTTCACGTTGCCCAGGCAACGTAGGTCTATTTGTTTTCTACTTCATTTCGGTTTTAGTGTTTTGATCCAAGACAAGAATTTTGATATAATTTTCTAGCTTTTATTTAATTCTATTCTTAGGTTTTGTTTTACTGAAATGTACATTTTATGTTGATGCTTTTATAGCACTTTTGTTGGAAATTTGTCGAAAATCATTGAAATAAGAATAATTTTTCAATTGTTGGAGCAAGTTCAGATTCGTACCCAAGAAAAGTCTTTTTTTTTTTAAAGAAGTATTCAAAGTAATATAGCAGTCATCCACTACCTTGTCGAAAAATTTAATTTTCTTCATTTTTTCTAAATGGAAAAGGCACTAAAATTACTTTTGTTTTGCATCTTGTTGCGGCCGACTCCTTGCTATTTATTCTTTTTTCTTGCTTCTCTTATCATGTAGAATTATATCTGTCTCTTTAATTATTAAAAAATAGTATGTACTAGTATTAGTGAATAATAGTTAAATGGCTTGTTTCAGTTTTCTTACTTCAAATAATGAGTTTGTTTTCAAGTATTTTTAAATATAATACTGATAATAAAAAAACCATGACTGTGATTTTTCTTTTTATTGTCAAATGCTTCTTGGAAAAAACAAAGCCAAATTCAACGTAAAGAGACAGGTATTGAGGAGGGTCAGGGCTCGCAGAAATGATAGCGAAAAAAATATAAATAAGAGTGTGCCTAGCACATCTACTTGGAGTCTCTTATATGCATCCTTTGGTCCTAACTTCGTATCTCTCCTTTATAAAACTTGCTGCTATTAACAGTCACACCTCCCTTAAGCTTGCTTTATCCTCTTTTCGAAAGTTTCAAGGTAGGGTGAATGCTGATTGAACTCTTAATGAAACCTATTCAACGTTCAATAGTAGAGAATAATCTGCTGTTAGGCTACAGTCAACTTCAGCGATGAGGGGTTTGCAACTATTCTAGTTTGTGTACCCATTTATATGTTTCCAGTGAACTTGATGCCTATCACGGGAGAGGGACTAATAAGTAAGAATCGGTTCACTTTGGGCGAGAAACGGCTGTTAGCCCATAATCATCTTCGGCAATGAGGGGTTTGCAACTTTTGCAACTTTTCTGTCACGAAGTAGGGGGGGGGGGTCATGCCTTTCTTCTGTAACATTAGTTTGTGTAGTGAAGTTACGATCTAAATCATTCGAATTCCATGAATTTTAAGCATATGAGCTCGATTTGTATTTTCACACTGAGTTTCTGTTGTAGTGTGTTGGGAATTTTTTGCTGCATTTTGTCAGCGTAGCTGCAAAAATCTTTCTGCATCACCCCTTTGCATTGAACTGTTGTCTAATACCGAAATACCAAAAAATTGATTAGCTTATTGATTCTAAGCGTCAAAGAATTCATTAGCTAAATATATGGTGAAATTTTAAGAATTTTCTAGCCTTCATCCACTACCGTCAATATGGATACACATCTTATTGGATTTGTGTTATAGATTCTCTCCAGAATTTTCTAGTTCAAAAAGCTTGGGAGGGAGGTTCAAAAAGCTTGGGGAGTTGGGAGGGTTGAATTCCCGGTAATCATGGTTCTAATCATCCATTTCAATGATTTGCTGTATTTTTTCCTGTATCCTTAGCATTTGAAAAATAAGAGAAAGAAAACTCATTAGGTTTCATGCTCTTCATCCGATTTTTTCCCAAAAAATGTTCCATTGAATCTGATTTGAAACTTTTTGGTAAAGATCATTCAATTGTAGCCTACTGAAGCTGCTTGGAGAGTTAGGGCTCTAGACGGCATTTAAAAGTCTAATGAAAGGTTATAGATAAACTTCACAAGCTCCCCACTTTCTTGTCCATACCATCATTAACCCATAAAGTGATTATAATTATGAATGGTGTCTTATAGAGGAATTATAAGAAGTATATGTGCATTTAAAAGTGTTCAAATGAACTTTTAAACAGTCATAGTCGATGTTCTTATGCCCTTGTAGTGCATGAGAAATAAGAGAAAAGTCATACCAATGTTTCAAGCTCTTTCTCGAAATTACTAAAACAGATGTTTGTTTTTCTAGATTGACTTTTTTACTGTTAATACAAACATAAATAACACTTTAAAATAAAACAGTTCAAAATAGGGATGAAACCTTTTTATTGACAGTGAACAGATACAGTTTTACTGCTGATGATGAACACTGTATATGTGTTCGAAATATCCAGTTAAATTTTATATCTGTTCACTGTCAATAAAAAGGTTTCATCCCTATTTTGAACTGTTTTACTTTCGTCATGGAAAGGCAGTGTGGTCTTCGAAGTTATCTAAATAACATTTGTTATGCCTGAATTTTAGTTGTTAAATTCATCTACTTAAAAGACTGTTTATGTTTAAAGCTTTGTTCTCTTTATGCAGTTTTTGCTGATTTTTGTGTTGCGAGAGCAACACTTTGGTTTTGTCCCGTTTTCTTCTGTTTTTTTTCCTATGCCGCCGATCTCAGTTTATTCCTGGAAACTGGTAAGGTTCTAACCTGTGCGGTTTTTACGGAAAGTGTGGACCTCAGGCCGGATTGATGAATATGACATTACATTTTGGAAAGCTCCGCAGAACTCTTGCCTGGGGCCAAAAAGGATGGTTTTTGCTTGTCCACGAGCCAGAGCCTATGGTGTGTGAAGTGAAGTGGAGTTATGTAGCCTATGTCAGAGGGAGTATCTGAAGTTGTGCAGCCAAGCTTTTGTTTCATCAAACCATGTTTCTGCTTTCGAGTGGAAAGCTCCGTTCTAGCAGGCAAGCCGGCAGGCACCACTTTCAAATTGAAGATGGACTAAAATCTATAAGTGTTAAATATATGCGGCAGTTACCCGGCCCCACAGCCAACATATCTTTTTTGAGTAATAAATAGAAAAATTTACAGAAGCAAAAATGTGGCATTTTCCCTCGGGTCCGAAAGTGCTGCCATCTATTATTTCTACCCGTTTCTGTTCGTGATTTCAGCTGAGTTTATCATTCACTTTTTTGGACTTGGGATTGCGGTAGAGAAATGGTATCAGATGTGCCTAATAAACTTTAAAAGTTCTCTAATTGCTACAGAAATTGGAGCTTCTCCTTTGCTCATTTCTAAGTGGTGACGTTAGAAAGTTGACCTACGGCAAAAAAAAAATCAACTTTTGAACTAAGACAGATAGAATGTTTTTTCGACGATAATCGATAGCTCTTGATGAGTTGATCAAAGTATATAACATCCATTTTTTGGTATGAAAATTCCTTCATGAGGTATACCAGTTTGAAAGTTTCAAGGGGTTAACAACTTCAGTAGTAAGGTACACACTGAAACGAAATCTAGGCCGATACAAATTATGAGACATATAGAAGAATTGTAAGCAATAGTCGGCTGTTAGGTAATAATCACCTTCGGCAATGATGGGTTAGCAACTTTTGCTAGTTGGTGTATCTATTATTTGTTTCCAGTGTATTTGATGGTAAAACCAATTTGGTTCCAGTGGTAAGACATGTAGGGGACTTGTAAGTAATAATCTGCTGTTAGGCTACAGTCAACTTCAGCGATGAGGGGTTTACAACTATGCTAGTTGGTGTACCCGTTTATTTGTTTCCGGTGAACTTGATGCCTATCACGGGAGAGGGACTAACAAGTAAGAATCGCTTCACTTTGGGCGAGAAACGGCTGTTAGCCCATAATCATCTTTGGCAATGAGGGGTTTGCCAGTTTTGCTAGTTGGTGTACCTATTATTTTTTTTTCGGTGCATTTGATGGTTAAACCAATTTGGTTCCAGTGGTAAGACATGTGGGAACTTGTAAGTAATAATCGGCTGTTTGGCTACAATCATCTTCAGCGATGAGGGGGTTTGTAAATTTTGCTAGCTGGTATACCCATTTATTTGTTTCGGGTGAACTTGGTGTCTATCACGGGAGAGGAACTTGTAAGTAAGCATCTGTTCACTTTGGGCTAGAAATTTGTGCAAATTGGTGCACATTGTATTCGATCTCTTTAAATCTGACTGAATTAAGTGTTTACGCAACGGGTACAAACGATAGCGTAAAACAATGAGGTAGTTTCGTAATAATTAGTGTCACCTATGGTATTTTAATCCTGAAAATTTACGGATAGCTTTATAATACCAACTAGAATATATAAGATATTTTTCGAAGTTTTCATCCGTCACGATGATAAAGTGCAACTGGCTGCAAAGTCAGTTTAGTCCTTTCTTTCGATATTATTTTGTAGTTGTTGTTTTTTCAACGCTGAGGAATAGCCTTTGGTCATGTGATAACTGATTGCGTTCTAGTTTGAACAAACCGCTTTCAAAATTTCGATAGGCTGACAACTTCATCATTTAACCGATAGTGAAGAAACAAGCACAAACGAGAATGTAAAACAATGAGATATTTTCGAAATAATTAATAGAATGTCATCTATGGTAATTTGATCCGGAAAAGTTAGGGATAGCTTTTATAATACCAACTAGATTATATAAGATACTGTTCCGAGTTTTCATCCGTCACGATGTCTACGATTGAAAAGGATAAAGTTCAACTGGCTGCAAAGTCAATTTAGTCCCTTCTTTCGATACTATTTTGTTGTTGTTTTTTCAACGCTGAGGAATAGCCTTTGATCATATGATTACTGATCGATAGCAAAGAAACAAAACCAAAGCGTTGCTCTCGCAACACTTTAGTTGGCGAAGCTGGAAAAAGGTTGCCGTAACACTTCACGTTGCCCGGGCAACGTAGGTCTATTTTCTTTCTACTTCATTTTGGTTTTAGTGTTTTTATCCAAGACAACAATTTTGATATAATTTTCTAGCTTTTATTTATTTCTACTCTTAGGTTTTGTTTTACTGAAATGTACATTTTATGGTGATGCTTTTATAGCACTTTTGTTGGAAATTTGTCGAAAATCATTGAAATAAGAATAATTTTTCAATTGTTGGAGCAAGTTCAGATTCGTACCCAAGAAAAAGTCTTTTTTTTTAAGAAGTATTCAAAGTAATATAGCAGTCATCCACTACCTTGTCGAAAAATTAAATTTTCTTCATTTTTTCTAAATGGAAAAGGCACTAAAATTACTTTTGTTTTGCATCTCGTTGCGGCCGACTCCTTGCTATGGATTCTTTTTTCTTGCTTCTCTTATCATGTAGAATTATATCTGTCTCTTTAATTATTAAAAAATAGTATGTACTAGTATTAGTGAAAAATAGTTGGCTTGTTTCAGTTTTCTTACTTCAAATAATGAGTTTGTTTTCAAGTATTTTTAAATATAATACTGATAATAAAAAACCATGACTGTGATTTTCTTTTTATTGCCAAATGCTTCTTGGAAAAAACAAAGCCAAATTCAACGTAAAGAGACGGGTATTGAGGAGAGGCAGGGCTCGCAGAAATGATAGCGAAAAAAGTATAAATAAGAGTGTGCCTAGCACTTCTACTTAGAGTCTCTTATATGCATTCTTTGGTCCTAACTTCGCATCTCTCCTTTATAAAACTTGCTGTTATTAACAGTCACACCTCCCTTAAGCTTGCTTTATCCTCTTTTCGAAAGTTTCGAGGTAGGGTAAATGCTGATTGAACTCTTAATGAAACCTATTCAACGTTTAATAGTAGGGATTCTCTGTCACCAATTGGGGGGGGGGGTCATGCCTTTCTTCTGCAACATTAGTTTGTTGTAGTGAAGTTACGATCTAAATCATTCGAATTCCATGAATTTTAAGCATATGAGCTCGATTTGTATTTTCACACTGAGTTTCTGTGTTGCATTGAACTGTTGTGTAATACCGAAATATAAAAAAATAGATATTGATTCCAAGCGTCAAAGAATTAATTAGCTAAACATATGGTGAAATCTTAAGAATTTTCTAGCCTTCATCCACTACCGTCAATATGGATGCACATCTTATTGGATTTGTGTTATAGATTCTCTCCAGAATTTTCTAGTTCAAAAAGGTTTAACAATTCAATCGCTTAGAATTTTTTATGAAGGCTAATCTGGAGAGAATTATAGATTCTCTCCAGAATTTTTTACGAAGGCTAATAGTTGTTAAAGATGTTTTCCTTTTTATTACAAGAGTTCAAAACATAGCTCTTATAATAATTAAATAAAAAAACAAGTTTTTTTAACTGCAAGTATGGAGCGACATTAAAACTTACAACGAATAGAATTATTCCGACTAAAAAAATTATTCCGTATATACGGAAGTTATTCCGTATATATTTGACACTTTCTCACAACTCTACTTTTTAAAACAATTAACAAAGTTAGCGTAAAGAGCGAGGCGTTTAGGAGCGGACAACCCCTTTCATATACGGAATAATTTTTGTTCGTTTTAAATTTTAATGTTGCTCCTTACTTGCAGTTAAAAGACCTTGTTTTTTTATTTAATTTCTGAACGTTTTTTCATTAATGCATGTTTTGATTCTGGCTCACTGCACGTGAACAATCAAAACGAAATTTGCGATTTGTATTTTCACACTGAGTTTCTGCTGCAGTGTGTTGGGAATTTTTTGCTGCATTTTGTCAGCGTAGCTCCAAAAATCTATTTCTGCATCACCCCTTTGCATTGAACTGTTGTGTAATACCGAAATATCAAAAAATATATATTGATTCGGTGTTTATTTGTCTCCTTACATTTGTTTGTTTTGCTTTGGAAGGAATTATTTTTTGCTTTAATTATAGTTATTTACCATAAGCTGTTCAATTGTGCAATGACAAAAACAAGAAAAGTCCAGATTCGTACCCAAGAAAAAGTCTTTTTTTTTAAGAAGTATTCAAAGTAATATAGTAGTTAAAGTTCGATGAATTGACAGGTACAAAAATGATTAACTGATTTATACCGATGGTGTTCTTTTTTATATGTGTATTCTAGTATATTTGTGTGCCACGTTCAAACTCCTTGGGAAAATGTGGTAGAAACTGAAATATATTTCCAGTGGGTGGTCTTGAAGTTAATTGACTGGAATGTAAAGGTCTACCGCTCATATGTGTGGAAGGACCTTTTTGTGCCTAACCGGATCTTTGAAGGAGCAGTTCATTGCAAACTTGTGTTGGTTTTGCTTAAACTATCTTTTAACATTGAGAAAAGATGTGGCACAGTCTGTTATTTATGATATCTCTTCATTGAAAGTTTATATTGCTTTAAAACTGAATCAAAAGGCGTTATGCATATGTTAGTTACTAATAAAACGTTTCGGCAATATGGCGTGAACGCCTGAGAGTATTGAATTGAAACTTTTAGAGCTACTACAATTGCTACTTCTGTTCGTTCAATTGAACTAATTCAAAAGGGTGTATGTTCATCTAGTTTTTGAAATTAGCATTGATACAAATTCTTAGGAATGGTATTTAGCTTAGTTTTCAGGGAAACTTAAGGTGGTGTAAAACTAAATCAAAGCATACAATGTGTGTTCTGATTTTCAAAAGGGTGTATGTTATTGAAAACTTGAAATTTTTTCCAACATATAAATAGTAAGCCAAACTTTGGGAGGGGTCAGCCGCAGTCACTAAAATTACTCTTTGTCACTTTTATTTTAGCCTGTCGCTTTTTGTCACTTTTTCTTTGAAATTGTAACTAAAGTCACTTTTTTACCGTTTTAAAATTCGATTTCGTAACTGCTTATTTCAGTGAGCTAGAAATGTATTGTAAAAACATATTGCAGAGCAAGTTGTTATTGGAAATTAGTAATGGTGAATGTAATATTAGAATGAAATTAGTAATATCATAATATTATATATTATATTATATATTAGTAATGAATGAAATATTAGAGTTTTACCTCCTCATCCACAGTCGAACTGGAGGACTCATGGAGGCACAATATAAGGAATATACAGCGACTAGAACCTTTGCAGTCCCTGTGCCTCTGTTCTGAATGCCCATGATTAGTCACTTTTTGTCGCTTCTTCTGAAGGGAATAGGCACTAAAATTACTTTTATTGTGGATCATGTTGCGGCCAACTTCTGCTATGGATTCTTTTTTCTTGTCTTTTTTATCAGGTAAAATTATATCTCTCTCTTTAATTATTAAAAAATAGTATGTACTAGTTTTAGTGAAAAATAATTAAATGACTTGTTTTTGTTTTCTTGCTTTAAATAATAACTTTTTTCAAACCTTTTTAAGTACAATATTGATAATAAAAAGAATATGTTTGTAACTTTTTTATTGTCAAATACTTCTAGAAAAGAATGAAGCCAAATTTAACATAAACAGAGGGGTATTGAGGAGAGGCAGAACTTGCAGAAATGATTTTGAAAAAAGCATAAATGTTTAAGAGTTCGCATTTGCCCCTGTAGAGGGCACCAATTAGAGGGGAACCTCTGCTCTGAGTCTCTTATATGCATTCTTTGGTCCTAACTTCGCATCTCTCCTTTATAAAACTTGCTGTTATTAACAGTTATCCCTTTCCAAAGCTTGTCTACTCTTTTTCCGAAAGTTTGAAGGTAGGGTAATTGCTGATTATACTCATAAGAAAGTGTATTCAATTTTTAATATCAGAGATTCTCTGTCAGGAAGAGGGGGGCGTTCTAACCCTTTTTATGTAATATTTGTTTGTTGTAGTTTAGTTACGACCTAAATCCTTCGAATTTCATTAATTTTAAGCATATGAGCTCGATTTGAATTTTCAAATAGAGTTTCTTCTGCAGTGCGTTGGGAATTTTATGAAAAAATAGATATTGATTGGGTGCATATTTGTTTTCTAGCTTTCCTCATCATTAATTTTCATTATTTAATTTTTAATTTTCATTTAATTTTTTTCCTCATCACCCCTTTGTTGATTCGGTGCATATTATTAGTTATTTACTATAAGCTGTTCAATTGTGCAATGACGAAAAAAAAAATCAGCCATCCTTACCCCCAAAATATGTGTGTCTTCTCTTTTTGAACTTTTTAGAAAGTTTTCTTTTTAAGACTTTTTTGTCCTCATAAAATCATCGCTTGAAATTTCTTTACTAAATTTGCCTTAAATATTCTTTAGAACTTGAAGACGCACTACTGAATGGTGATAAGAGTCTGTTTGGAAGTACCAATTCTTCTTTATTGCGTAAAGAGGAAGTTCTCGTAGACAAGAATTTTTCTAGAGACGCATGTGCAAAGCCTGAACCAGATTACCGCCCTTTTAAATTGGAACCAAATAGTAATATGGACGATGGTATATTTTTTTTTACTTTTACATATTATAAATACTTATATTATAATATATTGTTATATATTATATATACATATTTTATATATATATATATATAACTTATATATATAACTTATATATATATATATATAACTTATAACTTATATATATATAACTTTTTATATATATATATATATATATAACTTATATATATAACTTATATATATATATAACTTATATATATATATAACTTTATATATATATATATATGTATATATATATATATATATATATATATATATATATATATATATATATATATATATATATATATATATATATATATATATATACTTGGGTTCAAATCCGATTTTGCTTCTTAGAGCCCCCCTCAATGGAAAATTCCATGGATATTCTGTTTCCTAATATTATGTGATCACTGACTCAATACGATCAACCCTTATGGGGGATTTTAAAAGAAAATCCATTCTTATTTGATCATCTTTCTCAAACCCTAAACTCATTTATGTGTTTGCCATATAAAAAACTTTGTGACCTTCACAATGTTGTATAAATAGCAGACTTATTTTCCCTATATGTGTTTTTAGGTGATTTTTAATGTTACTCTTGTAGAAATGGAACAAGCCTCTTCCGATGACGATATAATATCTTAATATCATTATGCTATTATTAATCCTACATTGTCCTTGAAATTCAAAGCCAATCTTTTTTTCATTTTCTCTTGCATATCGGCGGATTGTAAATCTAATTTTCGCCATCTTAAACCTCATTCGAACCTCGATTGGGACATAGGTATGCTTTATATAAATTGAGATTCTTCTGTTTATTTACATTTCCAAAATGAGAATTTGTATCCAACGATTCCCATGAAATTATGACGGGGCGTGAAGGATATGTTTTAATTGCGCCCAAGTAAAATGGCTGCCATCGAACAGAGATACATCGTTAATAAGAGTCCCGTATGGTTTCCATATTTAGGATATTTGATTATGTATCCCCATGTAATCCATGAACAACATGGCAAACTTAGTTTTATTTGGTACTCTTCTGTTCTTTCGAAAATGTTCTGCTCTTTGAAGAGCAGATAATTCCTCTTCAAATGCTAATACAGTATTAAAATCTTGTCATATTAATACTACTACTATTAACAACTCACTGTGGTACACGAGGCCAACAGCTACGCATGCTTTTCCATTTAAATATATCTAAAGCCTCTCTTTACACCAACCCAAGAAGTTCCCATTTCCCCAAAGTATTTCCAAACGACATCTTCCAACCCCAATTGGGGACAACCTGCTTTTTGTTTGACCCTAAACGGTTGTCTGACGAGGATAACCTTGGGCAATCAAACATCCTTTTTCGCAGAACATGTCCTAATCATCTCAACATTTCTCTCATTGCAACCTTAGATAGCGACATTGACCCAATTTTTCGTTCAACCTACTGTTTGACATATGGTCAATCAGTAAGATAACCAAAAGAATCCGTTCGCTGGATTTGCTGTGGAAAAATTCTCGAATCCTCTAGAATATCTAGAAACATCTAGTATAAGTATAAAAAACTATAAAAAACTAAGTATATAGTATAAAAAACTAGAAACATCTAGAATATCCTCCTCCGTTTTTTGAAGCTTCTACGCTTCACAACCATTCCTAACCTCTGCCATCACTGTAGTTTTCAATATTAGAATTTGATAACCAGATTTATTTTCTAATCTTCCCAACTATTTTTAACGGTAAAACAATACCCCGGGCCTTGATTATTTTTCTTTTAACATCTTCACTGCACCCCCGTCTTTATAAATAATAGTATATAGGTAAGTGTAGCTGCCAGCTTGATTGATCTTCTCGTTATCCAACATCACTTTTTCACCTTCACTAATTCCTTGTCTTTGCGACTTTGTCTTCTCAATATCAATTTTATAATCTATTCTTCCTCATTAGAATTTTTGCACCTTAAACTCGGTAAACCTATAAAACTTCATTCATTCTGATAACATTCTCAACTAGAATACATAAATCATCAGAATAATTTAATCCTAGAAGAATTTACTTCCCCAATTAAATCCGTATTCTCCCTTGCCTTTGCTATGTTTATTTTATAATAGTGCTCTCAATATGTTATCAATCTGATACCGTTAATGGAACATGAAGCCAATGTTTTTGCAATTTCTTCTAGTATATCTGCAGATTGTAAACCTCATTCTGGCCATCCTATCCTGGAGTCGAATATTGACTGGGGCAAAGGCATGATTCGTGTATTCTAAGAGTTACATCTAATTTAACATTTAATAACATTCACTAATTTAACATTACTAAATTTACTTCTAAGATTTACATAGTGTATCCTAAGATTATCAGAAATTATTCAAGTTGATATACGGTAATTATTCCATGTGAATAGACTGTGTTTATTGATAAAAGTAGAGAGTTGTGATTGTCCATGAATAGTATATAGAAATGCCTAAAAGACGAACCCACTCTTAAGCAGAAAGAGTTTAAATTTGAATAATTGGATATGGAATCATTAAATTTGAATAATTAGGTTATTAAATAACCTAAAGAGTTTAAATTTGAATCGGTTTTGTGCTTGACAAATTATTCTTGAAAAGTTAAAACTAAAAGTTAAACTTCAGCGTTAAGAATAATTACAAAATATGGTTCGGCTTTTTTTTAGTATCAGAGAAATAATGAATTCGTAGAGGAATCAGAAAAACGTTTCCAAATTTGCAGTTATAAACTAATTAAATACTGAAGAATCATTAAAAATTATTTATATTATTGTGTAAAGGAAAAAATGTTAAAAGTGGGATGATTAATTTTTCTCTTTTGCAGCGATCTATGATAACAATGTTAAGCAGAATTATGTGGAATGTGGAACATCTAGCATGCCTGGTCTGACAAGAATATGTCAAAAAACAGAAACGAATCTTAATTGTCAACGTGATATCCGAATTAACATAAGTGTATTTGCTGAAGATAATGTAGCGAAACATAAGGATATTCATAATGAAGAAAAATCTTTCAAGTGTGACGTATGTGAGAAAACATTCGGCCAAAAATCTACCCTATCTGATCATCGGAAGACTCATACTGGAAAAAAACCTTTCGAATGCGAAATATGTGGGAAAACATTCAGAGTCAAATTCACCCTATCAGCTCATCGAAGAACTCATACTGGAGAAAAACCTTTCGAGTGTGGGGTATGTAAGAAACATTTTACTTCAAGTTCCTCTTTAAACTTACATCAAAAAACTCATACTGGAGAAAAACCTTTCAAATGCGAAATATGTGGGAAAACTTTCAGAGTCAAATTCACCCTATCAGCTCATCAAAGAACTCATACTGGAGAAAAACCTTTCGAGTGTGGGGTATGTAAGAAACATTTTACTTCAAGTTCCTCTTTAAACTTACATCAAAAAACTCATACTGGAGAAAAACCTTTCAAATGCGAAATATGTGGGAAAACTTTCAGAGTCAAATTCACCCTATCAGCTCATCAAAGAATTCATACTGGAGAAAAACCTTTCGAGTGTGGGGTATGTAAGAAACATTTTACTTCAAGTTCCTCTTTAAACTTACATCAAAAAACTCATACTGGAGAAAAACCTTTCAAATGCGATATATGTGAGAGAATATTCAGACAGAAATCTGTCCTATCAGCTCATCAAAGAACTCATACTGGAGAAAAACCTTTCAAATGCGAAATATGTGGGAAAACTTTCAGAGTCAAATTCACCCTATCAGCTCATCAAAGAACTCATACTGGAGAAAAACCTTTCGAGTGTGGGGTATGTAAGAAACATTTTACTTCAAGTTCCTCTTTAAACTTACATCATAAAACTCATACTGGAGAAAAACCTTTCAAATGCGATATATGTGAGAGAATATTCAGACAGAAATCTGTCCTATCAGGTCATCAAAGAACTCATACCGGAGAAAAACCTTTCGAATGTTACATATGTAAAAAACGCTTTACTTGTAATTCCAATTTATCTAAACATCTAATTACTCATATTGAAGAAAAACCTTACCAATATGCCATATGTGAGAAAACTTTCAGGCAAAATTCCACCCTCTCTGATCATCAAAGAACTCATACTGGAGAAAAGCCTTTTGAATGCGATATGTGTGAGAAAAGATTCAACCATAAATGTTCCCTATCAGCTCATCGAAGAACTCATACTTGAGAAAAACCTTTCGAGTGTGATGTATGTAAGAAACGTTTTACTTCAAGTTCCGATTTAAATAAACATCAAAGAACTCATATTGGTGGAAGACCTTGCAAATGTGGTATACGTAAAAAGTGTTTTACTTCTAGTTCTGATTTAAATAATCATCGAAGAACTCATACTGGAGAAAAAACATCTCAAGTATCTATTCATCAAAGAACTTATACTATAGAACAACCTTTCGAACGTGTTAACGACGAGAAAACATTCCTTCCAAAATCTACTCAAGCTTATCATGATCAATATTATTTTGGAGTTAAATCTTTTGAATATAATAAATATAAGGAAGATTTACCTTTAGCTCCATTTAGAATTCATACGTTTTAAAAATTGATTGAATATGATTTTTATATGTGAGAAACGTTTTACTGCAAACTGTAATTTATCTTGTAGTGAAAAAGTCACAGCTTAGTTGTATGAGTTTGTTCTATGTATTTTAAGTGTTGATTTTGTGTTTTAATCTATTTGATTACTTGCTGTTTACTGTGAAATTAACTAAAAGTGTAAATTTTAATCCTTAGTAAATTAAAAAAAATATATTTTATGTTCGTACGCAATCGTGTCTTGGTTGTTTATTAGCGCTCTATTACAGAAGCTGGTTTTTATTTCATTATTAATTTATGAATTAGTTTTATTGATAAAAACCCAAAACATAGATTAAGGAAATAGTATAAATAATTTTTCTATAATAGAATAAAAACTAAAAAAAAAACAGATGAATTATTATATATGGTAAGAAAAATATGAATAACAGCCCCCAGGCTGCTATTCATTTTTATGGCACTTGGTATTGACCAAGTGACATATAGCGATCGCAAATTCTGTTGGTCGGTCTGTCTTTCGGTCAGTTTGTCCTGATTTGCTAGTTTAGGCACTGCCAGATAAGCTAGGACGATAAAATTTGGATATCTTATTTAAAATCCCGACCGGATCTAGTGTCATTGGGGGGAGTTTTTTTTTGGGGGGGGGGTGGAAATCTTGGAAAACGTTTAGAGTGGAGAGATCAGGATGAAACTTGGTGGGAAGAATAAGCACAATTTCAGGATACGTGACTGACATAACTGGACCTGATTGGCTCTCTTGGGGGGGGGGGGGGGTAATTGAGAAAAATTAGAAAATATGAGGCATTTGTAACTTACGAACAGGTAATTAGATCTTAGTAAAATTTGACATTTAGAAGGATCTTGTGCTTCAGAGTTTTTATTTTAAATAAGGAAACTGAAAATGTTGAAAAACGTGAAAATTGAGGTTTCTTTATCTTACGAATTGGTGATCGGATCTTAATGAAACTTGATATATAGAAAGATATTATGTCACAGATACTCCATTTCTATTTTGAATTGGATCCAGGGACATAAGTGGTTGTAGGGGAGAAACAGAAATCTTGGAAACCGGAAATGTTGGAAAACACTTCGAGGGGAGAGATCAGGATGAAACTTGATGGGAAGAATAAGTACAAGTTCTAGATACGTGATTGACATAATTGGAACAGATCCACTCTCTTTGGGGGAGTTGGGGGATGTTAATTCGGAAAAATTAGAAAAATTGAGGTGTTTTAACTTAAGAACGGGTGACCAGATCTTAATGAAATTTGATATTTAGAAGCAACTCATGTCTTAGAGCTCTTGTTTTGAATCCTGACTAGATCTGGTGACATTGTGGGGAGTTGGAGGGGGAACCAGAAGTCTTGGAAAACACTTAGAGTTGAGAGATCGGGATGAAATCTGGTGGGTAGAATAAGCAAATATTGTAGATACGTGATTGACTTAACCGGACTGGGTCGGCTCTCTTTGCGGGAGTTAGGGGGAGGGGTCCAGTGCATTGGCAAGTTTGGTGCTTCTGGATGTGCTAGGACGATGAAAATTGTTAGACGTGTCAGGAACCTGCACAAATTAACTTGATAAAGTTGTTTAACCTATTTGACCATCTGGGGGGGGGGGGGGTTGAAAGGAGAGGAAAAATAGAAAAAATTATGTATTTTTTACTTACGAGTGGGTGATCGGATCTTTATGAATTTTGATATTTAGAAGGACCTTATGTTTCAGACCTCTTTTGATAAATCCCGACCGGCATTAAGCCTCTGATTTTCCTTTTAAATCAATCTATTGATTCTTAGAATTTTGTTAAAGCTCATGCCATATGAGCTCTTGGCTCTTCCAACTTCGTCATAAGTGCTATATGAGCTCTTAGCTCTTGTTTTGTTTATTTCAAAAAATTCTTTACGTTTTCCAAAAGATACATTAAAAGATTTTAAAAAATGAATAACAGCCCACGGGCTGTTATTTAAAAAAAAATCCTTTAAGGTTTTTAATAGATAACTCTAGAGAATATACATAAAGTAAAATAAAATAATTTTTTCAAAACCCCTTCCCTATGCTGTTATCCATTTTATTTTTACTTATTTTTTGTTGGTAATCTCGTATGAGCCAGGATTCTGAGGCAAACCCCACGGAGTCTTTTGTGAGGGAAACTCCTCTGCTTCTTATTCCTTGACTTGGGGTCCCTGGCCCGATCGTATTGACATTATCACTGCTACACAAGGTAACAGTGAGAGTCGAACTGTTGGATTGTAGCCGATGATCCGTCAATCACTTTGCCAACTCGGCCATGCTGGCTTGAAAGGAGATTTATATAATATTTTTTTGTTCCATTTGACAGGCTTCTGACGCGTGTCTGGATTTCTTCCTATAATTCCAAATGAAGGATTCTTGGGAAGAAAGCTAGAGGTAATTAAACTAAAATTAATTTCGACCTGGAAATTTGTTTAATAAAATTAGCAACTAATAAATGGAAAAACTTCTAAGTGAAATGAAAATGGAAAATAAATATAATCGAACTATTAGAAAAGAAGATTTAGACACTGGAATGGAATACACGATTACAGGAATGAAATGCATTAAATTGAATACGGAAAGAAATTCTTTATCATTAGTGATTTTAATGGTTGATCTATTTGTACCTAGGCGTGTTGATTCTAAAGCAGTCGACTTTGAAAAGAAATTTAAAGAATTAGATAAAGGTATGATTTTGAAGATTATTGAAAGATGATAAAAATTATTTAGATATTGATAACTAGGTATCCATCAATAGTATTGGAAAAATCGAATATGATTAAACTCTTATTTCACAAGACCTGTTTTGATATTAAAGCACAGGATGGGAAATTGTAATAATGTCAGAAATTTTAATTCAAAATGGTCTGAACTCAATCAAAATGGAATAAATTGATTGGGTGATCTAGATGGGGTCTAGAACCCGCGTTCACATTGTGAAAAAATATAAAATGAGATCAAATTTGATTTCCAAGAACCTGTTTTTACTTTGAATTTAGGGTTAAAAAATGATCAAAATGTGCAATATTTGGTGTTAAAATGATGTAAAACGGACTCCAAATGATGTAAATTGAATGGGTGATCTTTGTGAGGCATAATTGGCAATTACTACTACCCCCATAATGGCATATAATTACAGAATATTGGCATATGCTACTCCCGATTTATAAAACAGTTCTGAATTTCGTCGAGATCATTAAAAAAATATCGTCAATCGTCTCCTCTTTAGTAGGAAAATCGAAAGAACTAAACAAATATCAAATTACTGAAGGACGTAATTTTTGTAATAAAAGAATTTAAGTTACACTCAAAAATGAATTGCATAAAATTCAAAATGTAAAATTAAAAGATCTACTGAAATTGGTACCGAAAAAAGCTACTTGTGTCTGGCCCATAGTAGCTAAAGAAGTGAGTAAAGTATATAGTTTCCAATCAGCCGTATTTTTACTTAAATAAAATAAACATTGTAGGTTCATACATTTTGGCTATTTTTGGCATAATACTTCAAAATTCCTGTTTTAATTTAACTATCTAAGGAAGAGTCACTGAAGTGCTTGGAAATTGATTTGAGCTTGAAGCGGTTTGAATTTCGTCGAGATCATAAAAAAAAAAAAAAATTCTCAATCGTCTCGTTCTCTATAGCAGGAAAATCAAAAGAACTAAATAATAACAATAATCAATTATTAAATAACGGAAGGACTTCATTATTTATTAATAAAAAAAATTAATACTTGTGTCAGACCCTTAGCAGCCAAAGAAGTCAGTAATTTACGTAGTTTCCTATCAGCCTCATTTTCACAAGGATGACTTTAAATAAAATAAAACATTGACAGTTCATAAGTTTTGGCTCTTTTGGGCATAATGCTTCAAACTTCCAGTTTAAAATTAACTACCTAAGGAAGAGTTATTGAAGGGCCTGAAAATTGATTTGAGCTTGAAAAATGTTATAGTTTCTGGTACCAATTTACAAAAGCGGTTTTGAATTTCGTCGGGACCATTAAAAAAAACCTTAATCGCCTCCTTTTCTATCGCAGAAAAATCAAAAGAAGTAAATAATAACAATAATCAATTATTCAATATCGTAGGGACTTCATAATTTATTAATAAAAGAATTAAAGGTACAACTAAAAAAATTAACTACATGAAATTTAATATTAAAAAATCTGCTGAAATCAGTGCCGAAAAAGTTACTTCTGTCTGGCCCTTAGCAGCCGAAGAAGTGAGTAATTTATATAGTTTCCAATCATCCTCGTTTTCACAATTTCAACCTCTCGAAACTTCATTTCAGTCTCTCGAAAGTGATATAAGTCTGAAAACATTCAACTAAAATTCTAACCTGTCTGTTCATCGGAGAATTCATACCGGTGAAAATTTTCGAATATGATTCAAGTAAGGTACATTCTACTCCAAGCTCCACTTACCCTAGCCGTCAAAGAAATCATACCGGATAAAAACCTTACAAATGTAATATAAGTTAGAAAACATTCAACCACAATTCCACCCTGTCTGTTCATCAAAGAACTCTAACTGGTGAAAAGTTTTTAGTGTGTTCAATGTTTGAAACATTTGACTTCAAGTTCCACTTTGTCTAGTCATCCAAGAAATCATTCTGGGTAAAACTTTAGAAATATGATATATTTGAGAAAATATTCTGCTCTGAATGCATCCTGTCTTGTCATAAAAGTACTCTTACTAGAGAAGACACTGTAATTTGGTGTTTGTGACAAAACTTTCAAAAAAAAAATCCAACCTATGTGAACATTAAAAATCTAATATAAAATCTATATAAAAATGTTTCAAGTTTGATTTTGAGCAAATATTTACATTTGAATGTAATTTAGCTTCTACAATATAAAATATATTGAACTTGACATTTGAGAAACGTTTCAATCCAAACTCTATTTTTATCTTGTCTTCGAAGAGCTCATATTGAGGGGAAACTTTATGTAGTATGTAAGGTTTGTGTTTGTATACGTTTGTGTTTGTGGTAAAACCTTTGTCAACAATGCATATAACTGCTTTATTAAATGTCAAAATAGACTAAGCATTTTTTTCAACAAACATAAAGATCAGTATAATTTTGAAAATCTTTTGAGAAAACATCTTTGAAAATTGTTTGTTTCTTAAAACTAAACTTGGTGTTGTGATCTTTAAACTGTATTTATAAAGCATTTGAAAAAGCTTACCTGAGTGTCACTCCTCTGAAATTGTACCTAGGAAATATGGGGTTTGTAATTGAATTTGACAGTATGTTTAAGGCTAGATGAGCTCTAAAAGCAATGGTCTTTAAAGTATTTTCTTCCTCGATTTTGTTTTTTAACTTTTATTTTGGTTTCAAGTGTTGTTTTCTTTCCGGTATCGTTGCAATGATTTGCCTTTGACAAGTTTAATTAATATATATTGGTTTTGTGTTATTGTTTTATTTAACACTTGTTGTTGTGAAATTTAATATAAATATCAATCGTATGTAAATAAAAAAATGTATACTAAAGTGAATGAACTCACTGAAAGCAATTTTGTAATTATATTCAAACGTTTATATTTAATATACTTTGGCATTACATTTATTGTAGTCGAATTATTTAAGTTTTGACGTTCTATGGAAAAAGGAGATTTTGTTTTTAGTTGGTTATCATAAAACATTTGATCCAAAACAGTTTTTCGAAAAAAGAATTTTCTCGGACATGTGTAAGTATACATAATTCGAAACATATCAAAGTAGACACCACTTTTTATTCCTATTTTCTGGAAATAATTCTTTTAATCGAACTTCTTTTTCATTTACATAAATGAATAAATGAATATATTAATGGAAAGACGGGTATAATAGTTAAATAAAGCAGTGGACAACAACTCTCTGCGTACTTGGAGAGTTACCTATGTGAAAAACCAGTTTCAGATTATATTTAACTAACATATTTGAACTGGATGTCTATGACAGTATTATAACACATTGTTATTAATTAAGTTGAAATAATACATGTAATTAACAAATTAAGTTGTTAAAATTTACATAAATGAATAAATGAAAATGTTAATAGAAAGACGGGTATAATAGTTAAATAAAGCAGTGGACAACAACTATCTGCGTACTTGGAGAGTTACCTATGTGAAAAACCAGTTTCAGATTATATTTAACTAACATATTTGAACTGGATGTCTATGACAGTATTATAACACATTGTTATTAATTAAGTTGAAATAATACATGTAATTAACAAATGAAGTTGTTAAAATTTACATAAATGAATAAATGAAAATGTTAATAGCAAGACGGGTACAATAGTTAAATAAAGCAGTGGACAACAACTATCTGCGTACTTGGAGAGTTACCTATGTGAAAAACCAGTTTCAGATTATATTTAACTAACATATTTGAACTGGATGTCTATTACAGTGTTATAACACATTGTTATTAATTAAGCTGAAATAACACATTGTTATCTATTGACTATTTTGTGGTTTACTGGATAGCAGCTTTGGATGTACGGCAGAAATTTTTAGCAGGTGTGAAAATCGACACTTGACTTGATTATTATTTTTTTTTGCTAAGTTAGCCAGTTCTGAAATTTGAAATGAGCAATTTCAAGAAAGGGGACTTGTTGTTGGCAAAATTCACAAATTAACTGCTTTGGCCAGTAAGAATTGTAGACGTTGATACCCAATCAGAAAAAATACCAAACTTTCTAGTTTTTTTTTATGGATCCCATAATCTCCAGGCAGTCTTAGAAGTGAATTTAGTTCTCTATAGGGAAAAGTCTAAAGAAGCATCATAGAAAACAGAATGGAGCGTTAACAATGCATTTCAGGAGCTGGAGATTTTCCTGGATATCTACTTACAGTATTCAAAAAAAGCTCCCTCCGCCCCAGCTGGCTCAAATTCTGAAAAATCATCGGTAGCTGTTCTTGTTGAAAAGTTAGTTTCTACGGAACAAAAGTTAGCACAGACAAAGCAAAATATGCTTAAGGACATCGGAAAATTGGTCACAGAATAGGTAGCACAAAAAATAGTATCAACCCAGGTACTGCTGAATAGATAACATCCCAAGTTTATGATGGAATATCAGTCGAATACAATGGAAAATTTGATAATATTGGCAAAGTACTTAAGGGGTTAAGAGCTCAAATAGAGTCACCTGAAAATCGTATTGCAAAAATGGAAGATAGACTTTACGAATATCAACAAGAAACTCAGCTTGATTCCCTTGTATTCGTAGGGGTCAACCAGGCCCCTTGTGTTGACTTTAAAGTAACGATGCACAATATAATAAATGACAAGATGGGGTTTAGTGCTTATATGAGTGATCAAATTCTTTCTGTACAATGTTTTCGTTTACCAAACCCTACAGCTCAAATTACAGATGAAAGTCGAGTTGCCCCTGTGATTGTCAAATTTTCTAACAAAGATGTTGCGCATACTGTCTTTAAAGCGAAGTCTAATATAGTGAAATCTGTTGTTTTTGTGAATGAATATCTCACGAAGCAGCGCAAGATTCTCCTGGACAGTGCTAGAGATAATTATGGAGCAAAGAACGTTTGGTTGGACTTAGGCCGTATTTTTGCTCGTCTACCAGGTGAAGCCACTTCTAGGAGGCTTCGGAAAGTTGAACACACCTTCTAGATTAGTGTCTTATTTTATTTATTGATTGTAGTACTTATTTGTTTATTGTTTTGTCTTCGTTGTTTGATCTTTTTTTGTGAATTATCTTGCTTGTTTTCTTTTACCGTTGTTTTGTTTCAGATTTGTCTCGTTGTTTACTCCCCCCCCCTCCTATGGAGAACCCGATTTTTTTTTATTATTATTATTATTATTATTATTATTTAGGCTGTCCCGTATTGCGAACCAATTTATTCATATAGGTTAACTTTGTGTTTATAGTGATTTGCAAACTGATTATTTCCGTATTATGTCAGATCAGTTGAATGGCATGAATTGGTTGCGTCAGTTTCAATCTGACCCTTTTTGACTGAAAGATATACTTCGCGATGGAATAGCAAATGATTATTTTGCAATTGATTTTGATTGTCATAGATCAAGTAAATATATTCCAGTTACGATGTCGTCATGGTAAAAAAGTGAGAATATTCTTAGTGTATGCCATTGGAAGTGTCATCTAACCTCAAGTTATTATGATATCTTGCATTTGCTAGATCTGCCTAATAGCTATTTTGATGTTATCAGTTTTTGCGAGACTTTTTTGACATCTGAGCATTTTCTGCCTTCTGTTCAATTCCCGGGTTACCAATTAGTTGTAAAAACTGTCAGCTGATGGCTAGAGGGATCTAATATTCCTGGTGAAAAATGGGATACTTGCCGTTAAAGGGGGGATGTTGATGTTTGGATAGGGGGTAAGGTTGAATTGCTTACTCTGGAACTGGCTATTAATTCAAAAAAAATTTTGTAAGTGAGGTTTATAAAGCACCAAGTGCTCATTTGGAGGATTTCATGGAAGGATTTGCGATATTAATGAGAGCTGCGGCATCTAGCCAGTTGGATTTTATTTGTATGGAAGATTTTAATTTTGATTCGTATGATTCACGTGCTATTAATCTTGATTTTTTAAATTTGAGGGTTTCAAATTATTTATTTCCCCTTGTTGGGGTTCCGACACGTATGACTAGTCATTCAGCAACTATAATTGATAACATTTTTGTTAGTTAGAAGTACCTGAAATCTAGTGCTGCTGATGTTCTGGTATTCCCGTGTTCGGATCAACTCCCAGTTGTAGCTTCTGTGCCACTAGTAAATGCCAAAGAGAAAAAGGTAGAAAGAAAGCAAATGCGGCAATTAAGGAAGCAAAATATTGAAACCCTTGCTGAGGAACTTCGTGTCATGGAAACCAGTTTTTGATGAGACAGTCGATGCTTCCCATGCATTTGATATTTTTATGAATATTCTCCAGCCCATATATGATAAAACATGTCCACTAAAAATGTTGAAAAATACAAGGGAATTACCAAGAAAGTCTTGGGTTACACCGGAACTTGTTGAGACGATTAAGTAGAGGAATCTACTGTATCAGTCGTTTTAGATTGCCGAAGTGCTGATATTTTTGAAGAGTTCAGAAAAGTAAGAAATCAAGTTAATACTTTACGAAGATCTTGTGTCAAGAATTATTATGAATTGAAACTTGGGGCAACAAAGGGGGACTCAGGGGGAACATGGAAGGTTTTGAGAGAAGTTTTGGGGAGTGACAAAAAGAAAAATACGCCAACTTCACTAATTGTGGATGGAAAAGTCTACGAAGGTAAACAGAGCATTGTGAATCACTTCGGTGCCTACTTATCGACGATTGGTAAAGTGGTTCAAAAGGAAGACTAGCCACTGAGTCAAGGAACAAGTGAGGAAGCTTTCATTGATGATAGAGGCCTGGGACTAATAATAGAGACCGAAGAAATGAATATACAGGAGTTGAAAGAAATTGTAAATAGTATTAAGTCAAACTCTTCAGGTAGTGACGGTATAAGCCTTAAGACCTTCAAGCTTATTATGGTTTATCTCCTCCCAGGCCTTGTTTATTTGATTAATTTATCACTGAAATCGGGAGAGCTCCCGTAAAAAATTTAAAGAGGCATGAGTGATTCCTCTACACAAAAGTGGCTCAAAGACTGACCTGACTAACCTGTCGGTTTTCTCGAAGTTGTACGAATAAGTTATGCATAAAAGGCTTTATGCACATTTAACAAAACATGGTTTTTAAGTGATAGTCTGTTTGTATTCAGAAAAGGACACTCTACTGTTCATGCTATGCAGCATTTTCTTGATTTTCTGAATGCATCAATTGAAAATGGTGAAATGATTTTATCGGTTTCTATAGATTAAAAAAAAAGTGTTTGAAACGGTTCAGTTTCAAATTTTAATTGATAAGCTAACGTCACTTGAGGTCAAAGGTAGTACTTTAAATTGGTTTGAATCTTATTTGATAGGGAGGTCGATACGTGTATGTTTTGATGATGTTATATCTCCTAAATTTTTTATAAGTTGTGGTGTCCCGCAAGGTTCTGTTTTGGGTCCCTTATTATATCTTGTGTGTGTAGATACTATGCGGTATTATGTTCCAGGTGTTGTTAATACTTCTTTCGCTGATAACACGGTATTGTCAGCTGCAACAAGAAATGCTGATGATCTCGTGGAGAAAGTTAATCAAGCTTTAAGTCGTCTTTTAATTTTTACAAAGATTAGCCATTTATCAGTGACTGTTTTAAAAAATCATTTTATATTGTTTAGTAGGAAAGGAAGTTCAGTTGATTTAAATGGAAAAATATTTCTTTGTAATAGGCCATTGAAACAAGTAACTGTGGTGAGATACCTCGGTGTCCATCTTGATTAAAATCTGAGTTGGAAAGCACATGGTGATCAGGTGGCAGCTAAGGTATTTTAGAGGGCTTGGTCTGATTTGGCGTGTGAGAAATCAGTTACCTTGTTCTGCCCTTTTAACTCTTTATCATTCTATTGTCAAGCTTTATGTTTCTTATGGTTGTGTTGTATGGGCTAGTGGATTTTATACAAATTATAAACGTGTTCAGGTTTTACCAAACAAAGTTATTAGACAATTAGGAAATTATGTCCATGATGAAAATGATAGTTAATTGTTATAGGAAACTCATGATTCTTAATGTTAGTTAACTTCATGATTATCAGGTTGCTATTTTTGTATTTCAGAGTATTTATGGTTTGTCCCCTGAAAATGTTTACAATGGATTCTTCATACCACAGTTATGAGACTAGAAATATGGATAATCTGGTATATGAGTGTCGCAGCTCTCAGAGGGGAAGTTATAATCCCAAGTTTGCTGGACTAGTAATGTGGGACTACTACTGATACAGTTAATTCTTTATTATTCTTAACTCTTTAAGTTAACTCTTAATTATTCTTTAACTCTTTTATTATTCTAGTGTCATTCCTTATGTTTCTTATGGTTGTGTGATATGGGCTGGTGGATTTTATACAAATTATAAACGTGTTCAGGTTTTACAAAACAAAGTTATTAGACAATTAGGAAATTATTTCCATGGTGAAAATGATATTGTTATAGGAAACTCATGATTCTAAATGTTTGTCAACTTCATGATTATCGGGTATTTACACCTTGGTATTTCTGCTCCGATTCCAATTTTTCTATTAGGTAGAGCCATAGTTTTGGCCACTCTCAGCACATGATGATTTTACAGCAATAGGTATTCAGTGACAACAGCTTTTCAGTCGTACCTAAGCCCGAGTTAATCCGCCATAGGTGATAAGGCAATTTATTTTTTGACTATATGTTATCAGAAACAAAATGGTACGTTGGTAGATGAAATTTTGGCCACTGCCGTTTCCAGACACAGTGGTTAGGATTCTTAAGTGGGGTATTAGGATTACTTGAACCAACGCGAAGTGCATTTGAAACCGGTAGTGGTTCTCAACCGGGGTCCACATGGACCCCTAGGGTTCCTTGTAATATTTCTGGGGGTCCACAGGCAAAACAAAACAAATTGGGGGTCCATAATGATATTTTAGGGACTATGAAGAAAGCCAAATCAGAACGCTTTTTATTTTTAAAAATTCAATTTCTACTGTAATTTACATTATTTTGAAAAATAAATATTAATAATTCTTTCATTATTTTGTTTATACTGTCTTTTGACTTATATATTCACCCATCAGTCAGTGGCAAGAATAAGCGAAGGTGAAAATCTTTTAACTTTTCTCATGAAGTAGGCGGTCAGCTTTGATCTTTATTTTTAAGCAGATATCTCCTTCCCAATGCCCGGTACCTAACCATATGTGTGTAACGACTTATCTATTACGCGTTGGTCAGTGGCAAAAGCAAAGATCATAATCTTTCAACATATCTTAGAAACCATGCGATTTCCGTATTAATTTCCGATGTTTACAGGATGTCGACGTGACCCAAGCAATTCACCTCAGTTTTACGTTCAACTTCATCCTGACAAGGTAAGGAATATCAAAAGTTTCTAATAAATACATTTTATCGTATTTTTTGTTTTTATTGTATTTCAGTAATAAAAAATGGCAAATTTTTCCCGTTTTGATATAAATTTAAAATATTAATTTATATCTTGGCAGTATCTGATCTAATTATCAGCTGACAAAGTTAAAATGTCAATGGTGACCCTAACGATAATAATGAATGATTTTTATAGTTTTTTTCTTACCTTTCATGTTGTATTAACTAAAAATTTCTATTTACCTCCAACATTTACCAAAACGCTGTGTTTTTAAATGTTTTTTTCCAAATGAATCTCTATGAATGAATTGCAATTTATTTAGTTAGATATTATGGACTGCAATAATTATATTCCCAACTATACATATATATATATGTACATTTTTATTTTTTACAGATATTCCATGGCTGACCCAAGTAAGAAGAAGTGCCGACAGTACTCCACTGAATATTTGGCTTACGGATTTATTCCAGCACCACAACATGAAACGAAACCAATGTGCCTCATATGTATGGATGTACTGTAAAATGATAGCATGAAACCAAGTAAACTAAAAATCCCTCTAGAAAAGAAGCGCATAGGAAAGAAAGATAAAACAGTAGAATACTTTAAAAAACTTCGTGATGATTTCCAAAAAAGAAAAACGGTGTGTCAAGTGTTTGATAACAAAGTGAGTAAAATGAGTGATGAGTTTCCTGGCATCATATGAAATAAGTAAAATAATTGCAAAGGCCGGAAAACCCCATAATATTGGTGAAACAGTAATTCTACCCGCAGTTTCTGCTATAATTTCGTCAGTTATGAAACAAAATGAAATTGAAATTACTAATTCCATCGCTTTAAGCAGCTCTTCTGTGTCACGACGCATTGATGAAATGGTAGAGGATGTAGAAAAACAATTGATTGCTCATTTGGAAGTGAAAAAGTTTGCCCTTCAACTTGATGAATCAACTTCAAGAGATAATGAGGCTATTTTATTAGCATATGTTAGATTTAACAATGAAGGACCCCAAGAGGAATGCTTTTTCCTAGAAGTCTTACGACAGACACAAAAGGTGAAACAATTTTTAAGGAAGTTGCTACTTATTTCCAGGAAAACAATATCCCACTCAAAAATATAATTGCTTGTCCTACTGATGGTTCACCATCTATGACAGGCAGATACAAAGGTTTTATTGCACATTTAAAAAAATCAATCCCAGAAGTATATTGTATTCACTGTGTGATACACCGTCAACACTTAGTTGCAAAGAAATTGTGTACACATCTGCATGATGCCCTTTCTGTTGTAATAAAAATAGTAAACCATATTAAATCAAATTCTCTCCTAGACCGCCTTTTTTGTGAATTCTGTAAGCAAAATGGAGAAGAGTTTGAGCGGCTTGTATTACATACAGAGGTGAGATGGCTATCAAAGGGGAATTGTCTTAAGTGTTTCATTGCACTTTGGGATTCTGTTGTTTCCTTTCTGGTTGACACACAACTTGGAGCAAAACTACTTGAAAATAAATGTGATGTGTTTTACTTATCAGATATATTTGAAAAACTTAATTCACTTAATAAACAGCTCCAAGGAAACGATTCTGATCTGATATCTAGTAAAATTGCTATTGCTGCTTTTCTGAGAAAACTACAGCTGTATAAGAATAGTATCAGGTGTCGTGCATTTGAACAGTTTCCTTGATTGGTCTGTGTTAGCAGCGATTTGCAAGATGAAGATCTTGAATTATATGGTGAATATTTGGAAAACATACATGAAGATATGCAAACTCGGTTTAGTGACCTACTCGGGATGGATATACCGATTCGGGTTTCAATTCCTTTCGAAGTTAATGTTGCCGAAATAGAATTATCTTTGCATGAGCCCCTCATCGAATTACAAAGTGATGAAATAATATGTGCAAAATTCAATGATGGAAAGTCCAATATATGGAAAACAAACGATGTTACTACAAAGTACCCTTTGCTCTGGGATAAAGCGTAGTTCTATGTTATTGCTTTTCCTACGTCTTATCTTGTTGAAGCGGGATTTAGTCGTGTTTCTCAAATGTTATCAAAAGATCGCAATAGACTTGACATTGTGAAAAGGAGTGATCTTCGACTATTATTAACATCGATAGAACCAAATATAAAGAAACTCGTCGAGAAGCATCAACCACAGGGATCTCATTGAATAAACATGCCTTTTCCTTTTTTTTTTAATCATACACTTAATTTTAACTCCTTTTTTTTATCCAGTTCACATAAATAATGTTGGAGTGAATTAAACTACCTGAGGAGCTCTACTCTCCATGAGCTTGAGTTGCTTGCCAAGAAACAATGTAATATTGTAGTTATTATCACAATAATAGTAATAATAACCATAATTATTATTATTATAGTAGAATATTTTATTACTAGTTTTCATTAAAAAATGGAGCTTAATCGTATACTATTTCTTTGATAATTAAAACCTTAAAATTTATATTAGTGAAGAATAGAAAATTGTTCTTATGTCCAATAGCTATGAAGGGGTCCACCAAGATAAAAAGAAGGGAAAAGGGGTCCATGGTTAAAAAAAAGGTTGAAAACCACTGCGGTAGATGGTCAAAAACGCTGACTGTATTATTAACATGGGAAAAAGGGTGGTTTGCACCTGGTTTCGTTTTTTTATTATTATTTCATTTTCTTCACATACAAAACCAAAACAAATCTTTAACAAAATGCTGCCGCACCAAGAAAAACCTTACAGTTTTGTAGACGTACGGCAATAACAAGTAAATATATACATTCCATTAAAAATCACAACATAATTATAATCAACTCAAACTTCAAATCAATCTCTCTTATTTGTAAAAACATCATATTTAGCAATAATCCTAATCGCTTTATTCTGAAGAACCTGCACTCGCTTATAATTAGTAACAATAATTGCTATTCCAGATAAAGCAGCCATAAGCTATATACGGGTAAAGTTATCAATAAAGTATAAGAAGAATCTTCTGTGGTAGGAAATGTTTAAAACGTCGAAGTATGCATACACTACGGGCAATCTTAGACTTCCCAAATAAATTCAAAGCAGTGTCACCAGCAAACGATATTGTGCAGGGTTCCTTCACGTAAAAACGTATGGAATGAATATATACTAAATATAACAATGGACCAAACACTGACCCTTGAGGTACTCTGCACCTAACCGAAAACGCCGAAGACATAATATTATGAATTACAACTCTAAGCGGTCTCCCTGTCAGGTAGCTTTTAAAGCATTCTAAATAATTTCCATGAATACCTAGTGATTCCAACCTTTTAATCAACACTGTAAAATCCACAGTATCAAACGCTTTACGGACATCAATAAAAATAAACATTGGTATATCCCCTCTCTCAAACACATTATTCACAAAATCAGCAAGATGTTGCAAAGTATGCGCTGTGGAATGCCCTTTATGGAAGCCAAACAGAGTTTCACTTAATAATTGATTATTTTGTAGGAAAGTATAAGTCCGACTGTGTACTACTTTCCCCAGTAGTTTGAAAATAAGGGAAGAATAAAATTCGGCTTCCAGTTTTCGATTTCATTTTTGCAACCCTCTTTATGAAGGGGTATTACTTTTGCTGTCTTTAGTTGCTCTGGAAATATTCCTTTTTCTAGTGACAGATTAATTATAAAAATTAGACAAGGAAGTATATATCCAGCAACAACTTTGAATGCACTAAGAGACAATCCATCAACTCCAGCAGAATTTGATTTCATATATTTAACAATTTTTACAAGCTCTGCACTAGTACAGGGTTCAAATTTAAAATCAAGTTGTTTACATCGGTCATCAGTTCCAGAATCATCAGGCTCTTTACATCTGTCTTTTACAGTGTTTTGAACATTTAAACCAATATTTAAAAAATCCCCAAATTTATATACAGTTCCCTCTTCATCATATCTATCACAACCATCAAGTTGGATTAGTTCATTTCCATTCTTTTCATTTCCACCAATACATTCACGTATAAAATTCCATATATCTTTTATATTACCTTTGTTTTCTTGAAACTTCTTGTTATAATACTTGGTCATGGCTTTGCGACGCTGTTTGTTTACGAAATTCCGCTGTATTTTGAATGAATTAAATAATTCGTCACTTTGTTCATCCAGGAAATTTACGTAAAGTGCATTTCTTAGCTTTAGTTTCTCAATTGTTTCAATGGTAATCCATGGCTTACGCGGTTGTTGTGTTTTTGATTTAACGACCCTTATGGGGTACGTCGTATCGTAAATGGGCATAAGAACAGATAATAGTTGGCTCAGTTCCGTTGGGCACCTTTTTTCAGTATATACGGGACTCCAATCAATAACACTAGTCTCCTCAGCAAACTTTCTCAGATTTTCTTTTTCAAAATGCTTATCTTAATTTTCTTTTTTGGGTAATTTTACTACTGGGTAATTTATAGAAGCTAATAATGATAGGTGGTCCGAGCCGTGGTATGGAATCACATCTGTACAGCTTACATTTAGGTCTCTCGATTAAACAAAGATGTTGTCAATCAGGGTTGCAGTTTGAGCTATGATGCGGGTAGGAATACTCACCAGAGGGAATAAATCATTTGAAATCATAAAATTCAAAAAATCAATATTATGACCTGTTAAATCGAAAAGTTTAAAATTAAAGTCCCCCATCACCACATGGCTCACATTATCAGATACTTTGCTAAAAATGTCATTCATACCTTCAACAAACTCTTCCCAGTGAGCACTAGGTGGCCAATGCACCGTACTTATCAAATTCTTTCCACCATTAAACTCCACTTCAACGGAAAAACTCTCTACCGCACCTTCTATCCAAATTATCAGGTCCTCCCTAACCTCATACTTAAGACAATGTTTAATCAGGACCCCTACCCCTCTACGGTTTAACGACACTCGATTCTTCACTATCAGTTTATAACCTGGAAATGAATAAGACGAGTGAGACTGATCTGAAGTCAGGAACGTTTCACATAAACCTATAACATCTAAATTTGACTCAATATCATCTAATAATTGCAATAATTCATGATAACTGTTGTTACATGGACATTCCACGAACATAATCATAGACTCTTTAAATTCACCGGTGAATTTGATTCATAAGGAAACTGGATATGTTCACTGTCTCTTAACGGCTTGAGTTTAATCGTCACTAGATTAATGTCTCAAGCATTATCATTTGACAAATACTCCTCTAGGCTAAATCGATTCAATTCAGCAGAAATAATTTCATTGCGGTAAACCATCGATATTTGTTTCTACCTAATACGATACTAATCAACATAACAATAAAAAGAAGAAAAAAAAAGGTAATTTGAATCACGTAAAAAAAAAACAAAAAAAAAATAGTGGATAATTTCTTAAGAAAAAATGAATCCTAATACATTCATGACATACCTTCTCACACAACTTGCACGTAAAAAAATATAACTTAAATATTTACGCAATTAATTGACGTATTAAATGAAACACTATAAATACTAGATGCACTCAGCAAGGCACCGTATTTTTTTTATTGCAATCCAATATTTATTGCAATTACCAATATTTGACCACGGTCACCGCTTGTTAGTCAAAATAACTTGCTAGTCAATGGGGCGGCAGTTTCGCCAAGAACAACTGATAATTGATCTGGTTCAAATGTGAAGAACCGAGGCAGATACACACAATTTTCAAGATTTATTGATGCTCAAGGGACAAATTTATAAGATATTAGCAACGCTGTCTCCAACCGCATCATTTTTAAATAATTATAAGACGAGGTTTGATTTGATTCAACGACGAAAACAGACCAACGTGGTAAAATTGAAAAATAAAATTTTGCCCAGGATTATTTTCAGATTTATTGGTAGTAAAAACTTTAATCTGGGTAAGAGCATTTAGAATAATTGGATTAGAGGTTATTTATGAATTCCCACCCTTTAATGGGGGTTCCCCCTGAGGGAAGTAGCACATTGGGTACTAGCCATCCACAACAGACAAACCATATAACCGAAACAGGGTCAACACCAGCACAAATAGGATTCTCATCTCCACAAACATCATTCTCACCTCCACACATAGCATACTCACCACCTCACACCCAGGCATTTTGCAGTATACTCTGGACAGCCCCATCACCCACCTAAAAATTTTCACTTACAATACCTTCAGTCAACATATCAGGAAACACAAGGGCCCCACACAGTTTACTATGCACCCCTGCCATATACAAGCCATCAAGGTCATTTATATCATACCCCCCAAACCCAGAATTTACAATTTGTACCTTCAGTGAGTGTCCATAATAGATTTTCAGGGTTATCAGTTGATTATCATCCCCTCCCCCAAGAAGAAGAGGAGGACATCACAAATGTCGTAAATCCCATGGAGGCTGAAGGGATTAGTGAAGTACTAAAAAGAAATGGTAAGAGAAGTGGATCACCTCTAGAGCAAGAAACCTCTAAAACTGTTAAACCTCCTATAGTGGAAAGATTTTTACCGAAATCCAATACAAGGAATAATAGAATAGAGTTAACTACTGATTTTGTAAGCAGTGAATCAGTGGCTAATCTCACAGTGGTTTTCACCTCACAGGTAAAACTTCCATCAGACAGAGTAATCACTCTAGAGCTAAAGAAAATTCTTCAAACTGAAAAGTTTGACTTTTACTCAAACTATGATAGGAATAGGCTAAATGTATATGTCCTATCACAAACTGCATTGGATACTTTAATGAAAATAAAGAAGCTTGATAATGTTGAAGTAGCACCTGAAGAGAAAAGACAGGTCAGCTATGGTGTAATCAAGCAAATAGCACTAGATTACACAAAGGAAGAACTGATAACAGACCTCAGGGCAGAAACTAATATTGAGATTAAGGAACTAAAGAGGTTGAAAAGATACAATCGAGAGACCAAAAAATTTGAGGATAGCCTGAGTATTTGTGTTGCATTTGAGAGCAACTCTCTACCTCAGAGCATTTGGCTTTATGGAAGAAGAAGGAATATTGACAGGTACAACCGACCAATAATACAGTGCTTTAAGTGTCAAAAGTATGGCCATACTCAAGAAAAATGTAGGTCACCACATGCAGTATGCTTGAGATGTGCAAACAAACATGCTTCTAAAGAATGTCCCTTAAAATTAGAAACAAAAGAGTCTGGAAAACACAAAAAGTATGTCTGTGCTAACTGTGGGAAAAAACATTCAACAACATCTGGTAGCTGCCCAGCCTGCCAACAAAACCATGAAATCATAAAAATTTCAGTTGCCCTAAATTTACCTATGAACAGAGCAGCCAAGGCATACCAAAGTTATGCAGATGCACTGAATAAGAAGACTGTGAAAGAGCAAGCCCTCCTCGAACCTAAAAAGACCCTTCAACAGCTAGTGTTATTTGTATCCAAAGTGCCAGAAGTGATAGAAATCAAGGAATTAGAATTGAAAGATAGGATTGTGAAGTTATGTCATCTTATGCACTCACTGTTCAAAGTTGATATCAATGTTGAAGAAGTTTGGAATCTAGCAAATAAATCAGAATGAAAGTGCTGTCTTTTAACATCCAATCTATCTCTGAAAGGGAAAAAGGATTTACTAGATTGCTATTTAGAAAAAGAAAAAATTGATGTTGGGTGCTTTCAAGAAACATGGCTACAGCCCCAGCATTCATGTAGACTTAGAAATTATGAAGTAATAAGAAAAGATAGAGCAGGACAGTCAAGAGGAGGAATATTGATTTGTATTAAAAAGCCTTTAATGTTTCAAAAACTAGATATTGAAGAAATTGCAAGTTCCAAAATTGAGATGGTAGCTTGCCGAGTATTCCTGGGCAAGAAGGATACAGTAGTTATTGTTAATGTATATAACCCTGATGGAAATGAACCACAAACAGAGGACATATTTAATAAAGTGAAAAAAGAGATTAAAGATAAAGAGCCTTTTATAATTACTGGCGACTTTAATGCCCATTCAGATGCCTGGTGTTTATGTGGATCTCATAATCGTAGTGGTATAGGTATCCTAAATGCTCTGGATAAAAATGATGATATTGGCCTAGTGACCCCACTTGGACTCCAAACAAGAAGAAATCCAATTACAGGAGTATACT
Source organism: Artemia franciscana (assembly GCF_032884065.1). Taxonomy (NCBI): domain Eukaryota; kingdom Metazoa; phylum Arthropoda; class Branchiopoda; order Anostraca; family Artemiidae; genus Artemia; species Artemia franciscana. The sequence goes on along the minus strand of NC_088880.1, from coordinate 29,482,951 downwards.
CTACCATCGATCTGGCATTCTCAGCAGTAGCAATAATCAATCAACTAAATATTAGCTTAACTTCTGAACCAACTTTAACCAGTGATAATTGAATATAAAGAATCTGTACCTAGAAATCAAACCCCACCAACACACCCTACCTTTAAATTGAAGAAAGTTAACTGGAATTACTTCCAGGAAGAACTTACAAATATAAGTCTTGAAGAAGAACTGGCAGCACTAACAACTACGAGAAAATTGAGAGATTACAGGATCTACTGCTGGAAGTGGCTAAGAAGACTATCCCTTTCAAGACACTGGGCAACAAGACTAGAAATGAACCAGTATGGTGGAATGAAGTGTGCAGCCTAAGTAAAAAGAAACTCAACCAAGCTTCTAACAAATACAACAAGATTCTGACAATCGAAAATTATAGAAATAAAATATTGGCCCAGGCAGAATTTAGATAAACAATAAAAGAAGCTAAAGAAGAATCTTGGAAGCAATTTGTTGAGAATCTCAGCTTCAGAGATCCATTTGGAAAAGTGTACAGCTTCATTAGAAAGATGAATAGGAGAGAATTTTATTATCATCCACAGGGGCCAACAACCTTCCAAGGACAAGTGATTGCTGATAGCAAAACAAAAGCTGAAGCAGGAGCAAGTCATCTCCACCAGACAATAGGTAAGAAAGATCCACACCCAGTTTTCTTTAAAAGGTTGACTGATAAATGGAAGGTTATTTTACTACAACTTATCAATATTTGTGAAAGTGGTAGAGAAAAGGATTTTATCTGATTTTGATAATATTGTAAATGCTATATTGACAGTGATGTAATAGGGATTGATTTGTATGTGGAATTTATTTGACTGAGTGTTTTAATATTGATCTAGGCACTTGATGAGTGATTTAAAAAAAAAAAAAAAAAAAAAAACCTGCTATAAAGGAAGATTATTTGTTCTTTTTAGTTTGAAGCTGAGATGAAATAATAATTGCTGTATTGAAAGTAGCTGTAGCTATTGGTGAAGTGCCAAACAGCTTCATTAGAAAGATGAATAGGAGAGAATTTTATTATCATCCACAGGGGCCAACAACCTTCCAAGGACAAGTGATTGCTGATAGCAAAACAAAAGCTGAAGCAGGAGCAAGTCATCTCCACCAGACAATAGGTAAGAAAGATCCATTTGAAGGAACCAGTCTATCCTCAACAACTTTCATTAAAGCAAGAAAACTTTCAATAGAACAATCAAAATCAAATTACAATAAACCCTTCTCAAAAGCAGAATTTGAATTTGTCATAAAGAAACTACCAGAAACTTCACCCGGCTGTGACAACATACACCCAGTTTTCTTTAAAAGGTTGACTGATAAATGGAAGGTTATTTTACTACAACTTATCAACAAGTTGTGGCAGGAGGGCAATTTCCCTACAATTTGGAAGAATGGCACAGCTATCATGATCCCAAAACCAAATAAACCAAACAAAGTAGAAAACCATCGTTTTATAACTCTCCTTCCAGTTGGAGGTAAGATATATGAAAGACTAGTAAAGGAAAGGCTGAGATTTGCCACAGAGGAAGCTAACCTGCTGCAGGATATACAGACAGGTTTTCGCAGGGAAAGAAATACAGTGGATAACCTGATCAGAATGCAGAGAGATATCATTCATGCACTCAATAATGGTAAAGTGATGATTGCAGTGTTCTTGGATGTTAAAGGAGCTTTTGATATTCTGGTTCACAGACAGATACTAGAAGGTCTGTCTAAAGCAAAAATTAATGGAAATCTGATGAAATTTACACTGAGTTACCTGTCAGATAGGAAAATTGTTGTGACCGTAGGACAAGAAAGATCAGAAGAAATAGGGGTGGAAAGAGGTGTTCCACAAGGTAGTGTTCTTGGGCCAGACTATTATAATGTTGGAGAATTTGATATCCCCCTAGAAGACAATAACTGCAAAGGAGGAATCTTTGCAGATGATAATAATATTTGGACAGTCCAAAACACAGTAGAAGAAGCAGAAAAAGCAGTCCAAGAAACATTGGCTCAAATAGAGTTATGGTCCCTAGGAATAGATCTTGATTTTGAACCATCCAAAGCTAAAGTTTTGTTGTTCACACCCAAGAGGAATATTAGGCCTCCCCAACTTACTCTATTTGGAGAGGAACTGCTAGTAACCAATTGTCATAAAGTCCTTGGAATATACATTGATGATAAACTTCAATTCAGCCAACATATCAAATATCTAAAAGAATCCTGTGCAAAGCGACTGAACTTGATGAAGATGCTTTCGTGTGGGAAGCATGGTGTCAACATAGTTACAGCAAGACAATTCTATATCAAATACATTAGACCTAAAATTGACTATGGGAGTTTGATATACAGCATTGCCCCAGAATCCACTCTCAGAAAACTTGATTCGATACAGAATACTGCTCTAAGATTAGCATTTGGAGCTCACCAGAGTACCCCAATTCCTTTTCTCCTGAGTGAGTCTGGTGTGGAGAAACTCAACACAAGAAGGGAAAAAATGCTTATAATGCACATGAACCATCTATGGAAAACAGATCTCAATCACCCAGTTAAGAAACTGATAATTAAACCTGGACTGACCCACACTAGAAATCACCTTAGGAAAAGGAAGCGTCTGAATCCTTTTGAAAAATCCTTCTGAATCCAATCCCCCCTTGGGATTGGGTTGAGATTGAGTGTGAGATTGACTACATGGAAAAAACAGGAAACAACCCCCTATTAATGAAACAAAAATTCCTCTCAGTATTGAATAGCAAGTATGAAGAATATGTGAAAATATATACAGATGGTTCAAAAACAAATGGCTTAGGAGTGAGCTGCTCAACAGTGGTTCCCGAATTCAATACAGAGATAACAAAGCCACTTAGAAAAGAATCAACTGTTTTTGAGGCAGAAATAAAAGCAATTGAAAGTGCACTAGAATGGGTAATTGAAAAAATTAGTGAAAGTGATCAAAACCAAAATAATTTCCTCATATGCAGCGACTAAAAATCAGCCCTCCAATCCCTTAAGAATTTTCCAAATAAATCAAAGGATGAGGTCCATAAGTGTTATAGCTCTATTCTGAAGATTTGTGAGAAAGGAGTAACAATACTATTTTTGTGGTGTCCAGCCCATGTGGGGGTGGTGGGTAATGAAAGAGCAGATAAATATGCCAAAAAGGCAGCACAAAAGTTGCTTCATACACCTCCTACAGAACCATATAAACAGGTTAGAGAGATGGTTAAAAGTATTTACCAAAAACATTTTTAGGAAATGAGGGATGATAGTAGTAATATAGCTCTTACCCAGAAAAAGAAACCTGGTTTTGATTTGAAAAATTACAGTAGATTGAAAAGAAAATATGGTTGCTTAATGTTCCGTTTTCAGTCAACCCATGTAGGCATTAAGCATAGGCTGTTTATCATAGGCAAAGCTGATAGTCCTCAGTGTGATAATTGTAGTGAGATAGAGAGTATTTTCCATTTTGTTGTTGATTGTAAAGAATATGAAAATTTAAGAAAAGAAATGAGAATGTTGTGTAAAGAGGAAAATCTAGGAGAGCTTTCAGTGGGGCTTGCATTAGGAATTGTGATTGATGACGAATCTTTGAAGTATAGGATGATAGACTTGTTTATTAAATTTATTTGTGAAAGTGGTAGAGAAAAGGATTTTATCTGATTTTGATAATATTGTAAATGCTATATTGACAGTGATGTAATAGGGATTGATTTGTATGTGGAATTTATTTGACTGAGTGTTTTAATATTGATCTAGGCACTTGATGAGTGATTTAAAAAAAAAAAAAAAAAAAAACACCTGCTATAAAGGAAGATTATTTGTTCTTTTTAGTTTGAAGCTGAGATGAAATAATAATTGCTGTATTGAAAGTAGCTGTAGCTATTGGTGAAGTGCCAAAAGAAAGGAAATTAGTCATATTGAAAGAAGTCTCAACTGGCATTGCTGTCAAGAGGAGACTCAAATCTCTCAGATCAGATTTGATTCAATCAACGTGGTAAAATTGAAAAATAAAATTTTGCCCAGGATTTTATTCAGATTTATTGGTAGTAAAAACTTTAATCTGGGTAAGAGCATTTAGAATAATTGGATTAGAGGTTATTTATGAATTCCCACCCTTTAATGGGGGTTCCCCCTGAGGGAAGTAGCACATTGGGTACTAGCCATCCACAACAGACAAACCATATAACCGAAACAGGGTCAACACCAGCACAAATAGGATTCTCATCTCCACAAACATCATTCTCACCTCCACACATAGCATACTCACCACCTCACACCCAGGCATTTCCAGTATACTCTGGACAGCCCCATCACCCACCTAAAAATTTTCACTTACAATACCCTCAGTCAACATATCAGGAAACACAAGGGCCCCACACAGTTTACTATGCACCCCTGCCATATACAAGCCATCAAGGTCATTTATATCATACCCCCCAAACCCAGAATTTACAATTTGTACCTTCAGTGAGTGTCCATAATAGATTTTCAGGGTTATCAGTTGATTATCCTCCCCTCCCCCAAGAAGAAGAGGAGGCGTCACAAATGTCGTAAATCCCATGGAGGCTGAAAGGATTAGTGAAGTACTAAAAACTGTTAAACCTCCTATAGTGGAAAGATTTTTACAGAAATCCAATACAAGGAATAATAGAATAGAGTTAACTACTGATTTTGTAAGCAGTGAATCAGTGGCTAATCTCGCAGTGGTTTTCACCTCACAGGTAAAACTTCCATCAGACAGAGTAATCACTCTAGAGCTAAAGAAAATTCTTCAAACTGAAAAGTTTGACTTTTACTCAAACTATGATAGGAATAGGCTAAATGTATATGTCCTATCACAAACTGCATTGGATACTTTAATGAAAATAAAGAAGCTTGACAATGTTGAAGTAGCACCTGAAGAGAAAAGACAGGTCAGCTATGGTGTAATCAAGCAAATAGCACGAGATTACACAAAGGAAGAACTGATAACAGACCTCAGGGCAGAAACTAATATTGAGATTAAGGAACTAAAGAGGTTGAAAAGATACAATCGAGAGACCAAAAAATTAGAGGATAGCCTGAGTATTTGTGTTGCATTTGAGAGCAACTCTCTACCTCAGAGCATTTGGCCTTATGGAAGAAGAAGGAATATTGAGAGGTACAACCGACCAATAATACAGTGCTTTAAGTGTCAAAAGTATGGCCATACTCAAGAAAAATGTAGGTCACCACATGCGGTATGCTTGAGATGTGCAAACAAACATGCTTCTAAAGAATGTCCCTTAAAATTAGAAACAAAAGAGTCTGGAAAACACAAAATTTATGTCTGTGCTAACTGTGGGAAAAACCATTCAACAACATCTGGTAGCTGCCCAGCCCGCCAACAAAACCGTGAAATCATAAAAATTTCAGTTGCCCAAAATTTACCTATGAACAGAGCAGCCAAGGCATACCAAAGTTATGCAGATGCACTGAACAAGAAGACTGTGAAAGAGCAAGCCCTCCTCGAACCTAAAAAGACCCTTCAACAGCTAGTGTTATTTGTATCCAAAGTGCCAGAAGTGATAGAAATCAAGGAATTAGAAATGAAAGATAGGATTGTGAAGTTATGTCATCTTATGCACTCACTGTTCAAAGTTGATATCAATGTTGAAGAAGTTTGGGATCTAGCAAATAAATCAGAATGAAAGTGCTGTCTTTTAACATCCAATCTATTCTGAAAGGGAAAAAGGATTTACTAGATTGCTATTTAGAAAAAGAAAAAATTGATGTTGGGTGCTTTCAAGAAACATGGCTACAGCCCCAGCATTCATGTAGACTTAGAAATTATGAAGTAATAAGAAAAGATAGAGCAGGACAGTCAAGAGGAGGAATATTGATTTGTATTAAAAAGCCTTTAATGTTTCAAAAACTAGATATTGAAGAAATTGCAAGTTCCAAAATTGAGATGGTAGCTTGCCGAGTATTCCTGGGCAAGAAGGATACGGTAGTTATTGTTAATGTATATAACCCTGATGGAAATGAACCACAAACAGAGGACATATTTAATAAAGTGAAAAAAGAGATTAAAGATAAAGAGCCTTTTATAATTACTGGTGACTTTAATTCCCATTCAGATGCCTGGTGTTTATGTGGATCTCATAATCGTTGTGGTATAGGTATCCTAAATGCTCTGGATAAAAATGATGATATTGGCCTAGTGACCCCACTTGGACTTCAAACAAGAAGAAATCCAATTACAGGAGTATACTCTACCATCGATCTGGCATTCTCAGCAGTAGCAATAATCAATCAACTAAATATTAGCTTAACTTATGAACCAACTTTAACCAGTGATAATTGAATATAAAGAATCTGTACCTAGAAATCAAACCCCACCAACACACCCTACCTTTAAATTGAAAAAAGTTAACTGGAATTACTTCCAGGAAGAACTTACAAATATAAGTCTTGAAGAAGAACTGGCAGCAGTAACAACTACAGAGAAGAAAATTGAGAGATTACAGGATCTACTGCTGGAAGTGGCTAAGAAGACTATCCCTTTCAAGACACTGGGCAACAAGACTAGAAATGAACCAGTATGGTGGAATGAAGTGTGCAGCCTAAGTAAAAAGAAACTCAACCAAGCTTCTAACAAATACAACAAGATTCTGACAATCGAAAATTATAGAAATAAAATATTGGCCCAGGCAGAATTTAGAAAAACAATAAAAGAAGCTAAAGAAGAATCTTGGAAGCAATTTGTTGAGAATCTCAGCTTCAGAGATCCATTTGGAAAAGTGTACAGCTTCATTAGAATGGTCTTTGTACAGCTCTAAAAGCAATGGTCTTTAAAGTATTTTCTTCCTCGATTTTGTTTTTTAACTTTTATTTTGGTTTCAAGTGTTGTTTTCTTTCCAGTATCGTTGCAATGATTTGCCTTTGACAAGTTTAATTAATATATATTGGTTTTGTGTTATTGTTTTATTTAACACTTGTTATTGGGAAATTTAATATAAATATCAATCGTATGTAAATAAAAAAATTTATACTAAAGTGAATGAACTCATTGAAAGCAATTTTGTAATTATATTCAAACGTTTATATTTAATATACTTTGTCATTACGTTTATTGTAGTCGAATTATTTAAGTTTTGACGTTTTATGGAAAAAGGAGATTTTGGTTTTAGTTGGTTATCGTAAAACATTTGATCCAAAACAGTTTTTCAGAAAAAGAATTTTCTCGGCCATGTGTAAGTATACATAATTCGAAACATATCAAAGTAGACACCACTTTTTATTCCTATTTTCTGGAAATAATTTCTTTTGATCAAACTTCTTTTTTATTTACATAAATGAATAAAGGAAAATATTAATGGAAAGACGGGTATAATAGTTGAATAAATGAATGAATAAAGGAAAATATTACTGGAAAGACGGGTATAATAGTTGAATAAAGCAGGGGACAACAACTATCTGCGTACTTGGAGAGTTACCTATGTGAAAAACCAGTTTCAGATTATATTTAACTAACATATTTGAACTGGATGTCTATTTATTACAGTGTTATAACACATTGTTATTTAAGTTGAAATAACACATTGTTATTTATTGACTATTTTGTGATTTACTGGACAGCAGCTTTGGATGTCAGAGTACGGCAGAAATTTTTAGCAGGTATGAAAATTGACACTTTACTCCTTATTTTTTATTTTTCGCTAAGTTAGCCAGTTCTGAAATTTGAAATGAGTAAGTTCAAGAAAGGGGACTTGGCGTTGGAAAAATTCAGAAACTAACTGCTTTGGCCAGTAAGAATTGTAGAAGTTGACACCCAATCAGAAAAAGCACCAAACTTTCTACTTTTTTTTTGTGGATCCCATAATCTCCAGACAGTCTTAGAAGTGAATTTAGTTCTCTATACGGAAAAGTCTAAAGAAGCATCATAGAAAACAGAACGGAGCGTTAACAAGGCATTTCAGGAGCTGGAGATTTTCCCGGATATCTACTTACAGTATTCAAAAAAGCTCCCTCCGCCCCAGCTGGCTCAAATTCTGAAAAAGCATCGGTAGCTGTTCTTGTTGAAAAGTTAGTTTCTACGGAACGATAGTTAGCATAGACAAAGCAAAATATACTTAAGGACATCGGGAAATCGGTCACAGAATAGGTAGCAGAAAAAATAGCATCAACCCAGGTACTGCTGAAACAGATAATATCCCAAGTTTATGATGGAATATCAGTCGAATACAATGGAAAATTTGATAATATTGGCAAAGTACTTAAGGGGTTAAGAGCTCAAATAGAGTCACCTGAAAATCGTATTGCAAAAATGGAAGATAGACTTTACGAGTATAAACAAGAAACTCAGCTTGATTCCCTTGTATTCGTAAGAGTCAAACAGACCCCTTGTGTTGACCTTAAAGTAACGATGCACAATATAATAAATGACAAGATGGGGTTTAGTGCTTATATGAGTGATCGAATTCTTTCTATACAATGTATAGAAAGCCTGCAGCTCAAATTACAGATGAAAGTCGAGTTGCCCCTGTGATTGTCAAATTTTCTAACAAAGATGCGCATACTGTCTTTAAAGCGAAGTCTAATATAGCGAAATCGGTTGTTTTTGTGAATGAATATCTCACGAAGCAGCACAAGATTCTCCTGGACAGTGCTAGAGATAAGTACGGAGCAAAGATCGTCTGGTTGGACTTAGGCCGTATTTTTGCTCGTCTACCAGGTGAAGCCACTTCTAGGAGGCTTCGGAAGGTTGAACACACCTTCTAGATTAGTATCTTTTTTTATTTCTTGATATTAGTACTTATTTGTTTATTGTTTTGCCTTCGTTGTTTGATCTTTTTTTGCGAATTATCTTGCTTGTTTTCTTTTACCGTTGTTTTGTTTCTGATTTGTCTCGTTGTTTACTCCCCCCCCTCCTATGGAGAACCCGATTTTCTTTATTATTATTATTATTATTTCGGCTGTCCCGTATTGCAAACCAATTTATTCATATAGGTTAACTTTGTGTTTATAGTGATTTGCAAACTGATTATTTCCGTATTATATGTCAGATCAGTTGAATGACATAAATTGGTTGCGTCAGTTTCAATCTGATCCTTTTCGACTGAAAGATATACTTCGTGATTGAATAGCAAATGATTATTTTGCAATTGATTTTGATTGTCATAGATCGAGTAAATATATTCCAGTTACGTTGTCGCTATGGTAAAAAAGTTAGAATATTCTTAGTGTATGTCATTGGAAGTATCATCTAACCTCAACTTATTATGATATCTTGAATTTCCTCTTGTTGGGGTTCCAACACGTATAACTAGTCATTCAGCAACTATAATTGATAACATTTTTGAGAGTTAGAAGTACCTGAAATATTGTTAGATTCTCCAGCCCATATATGATAAAACATGTTCACTAAAAATGTTGAATAATACAAGGGAATTACCAAGAAAGTCTTGGGTTACACCGGAACTTGTCGAGACGATTAAGTAGAGGAACCTACTGTATCAGTCGTTTTAGATTGCCGAAGTGCTGATATTTTTGAAGAATTCAGAAAAGTAAGAAATCAAGTTAATACTTTATGAAGATCTTGTGTCAAGAATTATTATGAATTGAAACTTGGAGCAACAAAGGGGGACTCAGGGGGAACATGGAAGGTTTTGAGAGAAGTTTTGGGGAGTGACAAAAAGAAAAATACGCCAACTTCACTAATTGTGGATGGAAAAGTCTACGAAGGTAAAAAAAGCATTGTGAATCACTTCGGTGCCTACATATCGACGATTGGTAAAGTGGTTCAAAAGGAAAACTAGCCACTGAGTCAAAGAACAAGTGAGGATGCTTTCATTGATGATAGAGGCCTGGGACGAATAATGGAAACCGAAGAAATGAATATACAGGAGTTGAAAGAAATTGTAAATGAATATACAGGAGTTGAAAGAAAATGTAACAAGTATTAAGTCAAACTCTTCAGGTAGTGACGGTATAAGCCTTAAGACCTTCAAGCTTATTATGGTTTGTCTCCTCCCATGCCTTGTTTACTTGATTAATTTATCACTGAAATCGGGAGAGTTCCCGTAAAAAAATTAAAGAGGCATGAGTGATTCCTCTACACAAATGTGGCTCAAAAACTGACCTGATTAACTGGAGACCAATTTCTCTTCTGTCGGTTTTCTCGAAGTTGTACGAAAAAGTTATGCATAAAAGGCTTTATGCACATTTAACAAAACATGGTTTTTAAGTGATAGTCTGTTTGGATTCAGAAAAAGACACTCTACTGTTCATGCTATGCAGCATTTTCTTGATTTTCTGAATGCATCAATTGAAAATGGTGAAATGATTTTATCGGTTTCTATAGATTAAAAAAAAGTGTTTGAAACGATTCAGTTTAAAATTTTAATTGATAGGCTAACGTCACTTGGAGTCAAAGGTAGTACTTTAAAGTGGTTTGAATCTCATTTGATAGGGAGGTCGATACGTGTATGTTTTGATGATGTTATATCTACTAAATTTTTTATAAATTGTGGTGTCCCGCAAGGTTCTGTTTTGAGTCCTTTATTATATCTTGTATATGTAGATACTATGCGGTTTTATGTTCCAGGTGTTGTTAATACTTCTTTTACTATAATACCCGATTATCGGGTATTTACACCTTGGTATTTCTGTTCCGATTCCAATTTTTCTATTAGGTAGAGCCATAGTTTTGGCCACTCTCAGCAGGTGATGATTTTACAGCAATAGGTATCCAGTGACAACAGCTTTTCAGTCGTACCTAAGCCCGAGTTAGTCCGCCATAGGTGATAAGGCAATTTAGTTTTTGACTATATGTTATCAGAAACAAAATGGTACGTTGGTACATGAATTTTTGGCCACTCCCATTTCCAGACACAGTGGTTAGGATTCTTAAGTGGGGTACTAGGATTACTTGAACCAACGCGAAGTGCATTTGACACCGGTATTGGTTTTCAAACGGGGTCCACATGGACCCCTAGGGGTCCATGTAAGGTTTCTGGGGGTCCACAGACAAAACACAACAAATTGGGGGGTCAATAATGATATTTTGGGGTCCATGAAGAAAACCAACTCAGAACGCTTTTTATTTTTAAAAATTCAATTTCTACTGTAATCTACATTATTTTGATAAACATATATTAATAATTCTTTCTTTAATTTGTTTATAATTTCTTTTGACTTATATATTCAACCATCAGTCAGTGGCAAAAATAAGCGAAGGTGAAAATCTTTTGACTTTCTCATGAAGTAGGCGGCGAGCTTTGATATTTATTTTTAAGCAGATATCTCCTTCCCAATGCCCGTACCTAACCATATATCTGTAACGACTTACCTATTACGCGTTGGTCTGTGGCAAAAGCAAAGATCATAATCTTTCGACATATCTTAGAAACCATGCTATTTCCGGTACAATTATTAATTTCCGATGTTTACACGATGTCGACGTGACCCAAGCAATTCACCTCAGTTTTACGTTCAACTTCAGCCTGACAAGGTAAGGAATATAAAAAAGTTTCTAATACATACATTCTATCGCATTTTTTGTTTTTGTTGTATTTCAGTAATAAAAAAAACTTATTTTCCAGCATAAGAGACTGAAGAGAAAAATGGCAAATTTTTCCCGTTTTGATATGAATTTAAAATATTAATTTATATCTTGGCAGTATCTGATATAATTATCAGCTGACAAAGTTAAAATGTCAATGGTGACCCTAATGATAATAATGAATGATTTTTATAGTTTTTTTTTCTTATCATTCATGTTATATTAACTAAAAATTTCTATTTACCTCAAACATTTACCATACGCTTAATTTTACTTGTAGGCAGATTGAAGATATTAATTTACCAGAAATTTTAAATCAGCGGCATGTGAAACAGGCCCTTCCTAGTAATTTGAATTATAATGATAGTCCAGTTTTAACTTATAAATTTTCAAAAACTATTGGGCAAATTATTTTTAATTATAATTTAATACTTAAAAGATTAGATAGTGATATAAATTGGAAACTGGTTTGTAATTGTAAGCAACTTGGCCCATTTGTAAATCCTACTTACAAACATGTTATAACAGGGGACTTGTCAATAATAAAGCAAGAGGATCTTCAAATTATAATGAATAAAGGGGCTAATTTCCGTCTTTCTCATCATCTGAAACCATCGAGTGTTCTTGATGGCTTGGAAAATGATTTTGATTTATTTATTGATAAGTGGTGTAAGAAAGAGAATAAAAATAAAGAGAGTTTTCAAAGTTGGAAGAATTTAATTATTAGTAGAATAAGAATTAAAATATATTCTAACTTAAAAAATGGTAACACTAAATCATTATTTTATAATGCAAAGATTAAACAAGCAATTGCTAATCTACAAAATGAATTTGTAATTGTGCCAGTGGATAAAGCTAATAATAATTTTGCCATAATTTGTCAGAAGCTGTATTGTGATATCTTAAAAAGGGAGTTATGCACAACTAATGTTTACGAAAAGGTAAATCTAGAGGATGAGAATTTAATTGAAAAGACTGAAGAAATACTTTTTAAAAATTTTAATATTAAAATAAATGACAATGATAAAAAGTTCCCTTTCCTATATTGGACTGTAAAATTTCATAAGAATCCCCCTAAACCACGGTTTATTGCTGAAGCAGCTATATGTCCAACCCGCATTGCTGCTACCGACCTCTCTTTAATTTTAAAGGAAATTGTAAATAAACTTAAAACCTATTGTTCTGCTATTAAACAGTTTTCGAATTTTAATCCATATTAGAGTGTTAATAATTCACTGCAGGTGATAGATTCTTTAACAATGGTTTCAGCTAAAAGAATTGAGTCTTTCGATTTTGCGACAATGTATACTAATTCATCACTTAATGTAGTGTTAGATAATTTTAAAACTGTTATCAAGAAATCTTTCCTTTTATCTAGTAAAAGGTTCTTAAAAATAGACACTTATAATAAAAAATCTATATGGACAAATTGCTTTAATACCACAGTTAATTTGAGATGTTACAGCTTGGATATGATTTTTGAGTTATTAGAATTTGTTTTATACAATACTTATATAAGATTTGGTGGTGATTTGTACAAGCAAATCGTGGGAGTTCCCATGGGGGGGGGGGAATCCCAGCCCATTTATAGCTGACTTGTTTTTAAGTAAACCAGAATATAAATATAGGATGGATAAGAATAATCCAAATAATTTAAAACATGTTTTGTCAAATAATAAAAGATATTTAGATGATAGTTTGGTCTTAAATTGTAAAGATTTCATTGATATTTCTGAAAATATATATCCATCAGAGCTTACTCTTGAACCTAGTCATGGCGCTGGTCATGAAGATCATTTCTTAGATTTAAATATTAATATTTGTGATAATAATAAATTAAGTTTTAAAATGTATAATAAAACGGATGATTTTGATTTTGAAGTGATTAGTTTCCCATTCCCTGAAAGTAATATACACTCAAATATCACGTATTCGGCGTTTTTCTCACAGTTACTTCGTTATGCAAGGATTTGTAGTAATTATATTGATTTTAAAAATAGATGTAAAATCTTAAGCCAAAAATTGATATCAAGAGGTTTTCTGCAAATAAATTAGCTTGGCAATTTAAAAAATTTAGTTTTCATTATAACGAACTTTTAAATAAATATCAAAAGAATTATCTGGAAATACTTAAAGAAATTTTCAACTAATTTCGGAGGTTCGACAAATGATGATGCAGCGCCATTTATTTTGAATTGTGTTTCTTATAGAGCGGATTTTTTTTTAAAATAGCCAAATGGTAAAGATGAATTCTATAATTGTTTAGTTCATTCATTTTTTTTGCAATGTGCTAATATTTGTGATTTGGTTAAATTTATAATATTTAGTTTACCTATTGTTGCTAAAAAGAGGGATATATTAACAGGATAAGCTTGTTTTGGTGTTACTTGGTTGTTCTACATTTGCTGTTTTTTTTTTCATAGGCATGTATTTTGGCGATGATACCTGAGACGGGGATGCCATGGATATTCTGTGGTAGCCACAAAACTTGGCTGGCTAGAGAATTTAATGTGGCGAAACCCTATAGGCAAGTGTATTCTCCTGATGAGCCCTTGTGTTGGGTTGTTGCCTCTGAATTATTTGTCTTTATTATTTTTTCTATTGTTTGGTAAATGACGACTTATACTTATTGACGACATGACTGCCTGTCCATGGATTATTCTTTATGGTTGATTGTGTTTGGCTATGCTGTTTGACCTATGTGATTGTATGGATGAGTAGGGTTAAGGCCTCATTCAAGTGCTGTTCTATAGTAATCACTAATTTAGGAAAACAGTCTTCCTTTTCTCCTTCTGTCTCTCTTTTTTTTTGTGTTTGTACTGTTGCATTGGTGATTTCTCTTTTCATGATATATATATATATATATATATATATATATATATATATATATATATATATATATATATATATATATATATATATATATAAAGAATAAAATAAAATAATATATTTAAAAGAATAAATATAAAGAAACTCGTCGAGAATAATCAACCACAGGGATCTCATTGAATAAACATGCCTTTTCCTTTTTTTTAATCACACACTTAATTTTAACTCCTTTTTTTTATCCAGTTCACATAAATAATGTTGGAGTGAATTAAACTACCTGAGGAGCTCTACTCTCCATGAGCTTGAGTTGCTTGCCAAGAAACAATGTAATATTGTAGTTATTATCAAAATATTAGTAATAATAACCATAATTATTATTATTATAGTAGAATGTTTTATTTGTATTCAACTAGTTTTCATTAAAAAATGAAGCTTAATCGTATACTATTTCTTTGATAATTAAAACCTTAAAATTTATATTAGTGAAGAATAGAAAATTGTTCTTATGTCCAATAGCTATGAAGGGGACCACCAAGATAAAAAGAAGGGAAAAGGGGTCCATGGGGGAAAAAAGGTTGAAAACCACTGCGGTAGATGGTCAAAAACGCTGACTGTAATATTAACATGGGAAAAAGGGTGATTTGCACTCGGCTTCGTTTTTTTATTATTATTTCATTTTCTTCACATACAAAACCAAAACAAATCTTTAACAAAATGCTGCCGCACCAAGAAAAACCTTACAGTTTTGTAGACGTACGGCAATAACAAGTAAAAATATATACATTCCATTAAAAATCACAACATAACTATAATCAACTCAAACTGCAAATCAATCTCTCTTATTTGTAAAAACATCATAATATTTACCCCCCCCCCGAACAAAAAAAAAACAGCCCCAAAAATTGCACTATACCACACTCCAAAGACCCCTTCCCAGCCCCCCCTGAAAAAATTACTTTCTAACAAACTATCTTTCATTTTTTTTCTTAAATGAAAGCAGGTGTTCGGCCATCTTAATACTCACTGGCAACTTATTCCAAATAAGCGGGCCCGTATATTTTATCGTAAATGCTGATCTAACTGTACCTGTTGAATCAATTGCTATATGATCACTATTTCTCGTTTCACAATCATGCACTTGGCTATTCAAATAATTCAGGGATTTATAACAAGCACTAGTCGTATGGACCTTTTCAACATATTTACCAATAATCCTAATCGCTTTATTCTGAAGAACCTGCACTCGCTTATAATTAGTAACAATAATTGCTATTCAAGATAAAGCAACCATAAGCTATATACGGGTAAAGTAATGAATAAAGTATAAGAAGAATCTTATGTGGTAGGAAATGTTTAAAACGTCGAAGTATGCATACACTACGGGCAATCTTAGCAGAAATAGCTTCACTATGATTTCTCCCCGACAGATGACAATCTGCTATGAATCCTAGGTACGCAGTTTACTAGCCTGCTGAATAGGCTTTCCGAACAGTGTGACCAGGCCATCTAAATCAACAGGACAGCCCATTCTACTGTAAGTCACCAAAAATGTCTTACTCACATTAACACATAGAAAGTTTACATGCATGAACACCTCGAGTCTTTCCAGCACATGATTTGCTTTACCAACCAACTCATCTATAGACTTTCCAAATAAATTCAAAGCAGTGTCATCAGCAAACAATATAGTGCAGGCTTCCTTCACGTAAAAACGTATGGAATGAATATATACTAAATATAACAATGGACCAAACACTGACCCTTGAGGTACTCTGCACCTAACCGAAAACGCCGAAGACATAATATTATTAATTACAACTGTAAGCGGTCTCCCTGTCAGGTAGCTTTTAAATCATTCTAAATAATTTCCACGAATACCTAGTGATTCCAACCTTTTAATCAACACAGTAAAATCCACAGTATCAAACGCTTTGAGGACATCAATAAAAATAAACATTGGTAAATCCCCTCTCTCAAACACATTATTCACAAAATCAGCAAGATGTTGCAAAGTATGCGCTGTGGAATGCCCTTTATGGAAGCCAAACAGAGTTTCACTTAATAATTGATTATTTTGTAGGAAAATATAAGTCCGACTGTGTACTACTTTCCCCAGTAGTTTAAAAATAAGGGAAGAATAAAATTTGGCTTCCAGTTTTCGATTTCATTTTTGCAACCCTCTTTATGAAGGGGTATTACTTTTGCTGTCTTTAGTTGCTCTGGAAATATTCCTTTTTCTAGTGACAGATTAATCATAAAAATTAGACAAGGAAGTATATATCCAGCAACAATTTTGAATGCACTAAGAGACAATCCATCAACTCCAGCAGAATTTGATTTCATATATTTAACAATTTTTACAAGCTCTGCACTAGAACAGGGTTCAAATTTAAAATCAAGTTGTTTACATCGGTCATCAGTTCCAGAATCATCAGGCTCTTTACATCTGTCTTTTACAGTGTTTTGAACATTTAAACCAATATTTGAAAAATCCCCAAATTTATTTACAGTTCCCTCTTCATCATATCTATCACAACCATAAAGTTGGATTAGTTCATTTCCATTCTTATCATTTCCACCAATATATTCACGTATAAAATTCTATATATCTTTTATATTACCTTTGTTTTCTTGAAACTTCTTGTTATAATACTTGGTAATGGCTTTGCGACGCTGTTTGTTTACGAAATTCCGCCGTATTTGGAATGAATTAAATAATTCGTCACTTTGTTCATCCAGGAAATTTACGTAAAGTGCATTTCTTAGCTTTAGTTTCTAAATTGTTTCAATGGTAATCCATGGCTTACGCGGTTGTTGTGTTTTTGATTTAACGACCCTTATGGGGTACGTCGTATCGTAAATGGGCATAAGAACAGTTAATGGTTGGCTCAGTTCCGTTGGGCATCTTTTTTTCAGTATATACGGGACTCTAATCAATAACACTAATCTCCTTAGCAAACTTTCTAAGATTTTCTTTTTCAAAATGCTTATCTTAATTTTCTTTTTTGGGTAATTTTACTACTGGGTAATTTATAACAGCTAATAATGATAGGCGGTCCGAGCCGTGGTATGGAATCACATCTGTACAGCTTACATTTAGGTCTCTCGATTGAACAAAGATGTTGTCAATCAGGGTTGCAGTTTGAGGTATGATGCGGGTAGGAATACTCACCAGAGGGAATAAATCATTTGAAATCATAAAATTAAAAAAATCAATATTATGACCTGTTAAATCGAAAAGGTTAAAATTAAAGTCCCCCATCACCACATGGCTCACATTATCAGATACTTTGCTAAAAATGTCATTCATACCTTCAACAAACTCTTCCCAGTGGTCACTAGGTGGCCAATGCAGCGTACTTATCAAATTCGTTCCACCATTAAACTCCACTTCAACAGAATTACTCTCTACCTCACCTTCTAGCCAAATTATCAGGTCCTCCCTAACCTCATACTTAAGACAATGTTTAATCAGGAGCCCTACCCCTCTACGGTTTAACGACACTCGATTCTTCACTATCAGTTTATAACCTGGAAATGAATAAGACGAGTGAGACTGATCTGAAGTCAGGAACGTTTCACATAAACCTATAACATCTAAATTTGACTCAATATCATCTAATAATTGAAATAATTCATGATAACTGTTGTTACCTGGACATTCCACGAACATAATCATAGACTCTTTAAATTTACCGGTGAATTCGATTCATAAGGAAACTGGATATGTTCACTGTCTCTTAACGGCTTGAGTTTAATCGTCACTAGATTATTTTCTCAAGCAGTACCATTTGACAAATACTCCTAGAGGCTAAATCGATTCAATTCAGTAGAAATCATTTCATTGCGGTAAACTATCAATATTTATTTCTACCTAATACGATATTAATTAACATAACAGTAAAAAAAAATAAAAAAAGGTAATTTGAATCACGTAAAAAAATAAGAAAAACAGTGGATAATTTTGTAAGAAAAATGAATCCCTAATGCATTCATGACATATACCTTCACACAAACCTTGCACATAAAAATTATAACTTAAATATTTATGCAACATTAAATGAAACACTATAGACGCACTCAGCAAGACACCGTATTTGTTTTTATTGCAATCCCTTCACTCGGTTTTAACAATATGTGACCACGGTCAGACCATGCATTTCGCTGACCAAACTTATCTGTAGCTGCTTCGAGAATATCTCTACGTCTTATCGTAAGATATTCAGCTACAAATATTCCACTCGAAACCAAACGAGATTTGGCTTTGTATGCAGCTCTCGCAATATCTTTACTACAAAATTTGACTATAATCGGAGCAATTCTAGTTGAAAATTCTCTATCAGGCCCAGCAAGACGCAATCTGGTCACATTAGTGAATTGGGACACAGTAATCTCGGGCAAGGAGATTTTTTGATTCAAGTAATGCAGTACCGCTACTCGGAGGTCCACCCCAACTGCTGGTTAACTCTATGGAACACCATACTGTCCAGGAATCCTTCCTGATCAAGATCATTAAACTTCATTTTGATACTGTTTATTCTTTCTTTCAAGTTTTCGATTTGGTTACGTATACCCTTTAAAGCCTGATCAATCTGCTTAAACTTAGTGTTGTATTCAAGCATAATTGCATCATAAACCTTACTAACAATAGTGTCAGTTCACTCTCTAAGCGTAGACATATCTGTTATTTTTCTGTCACTTTCTTGCTAATGCTCATCATCAGTCCAAACTAGTGTTCGATTCGTAAGCTTGTAAATTTGCTTCGGTAAGTTTATATTCTTCTTGCGATCCGTAGCGAAAAACCAAATAGGCTTATTTTGCTCTATTCTCTATCCCGATTTGAATGATCCTTACTAGCCATTATGGGTAATTCTGAAACCTCAAAAGAGCAGCATCAAACTGTTTGGAATGTGGCATAATCCCAAAAAGCAAACAGAAGATAAACAAAATAGAACTTATCTTTACGTGAGGGCCGAGCCTCACCAATGCATCCAAGTGGACATCCAATCCAAACTTTGTAAGTTCAGCCCATCTGCCTTTCCTGTGCTGCACTGAAAAGTGCACGTTAACTCAAAATTTTTCTAATTATTTATCCAAGCAAAATATTTAAAATTCAATGTTCAGAATTAGTTAACACTGCAGGTATACACTCTACTTATTTCGTCACTGAATTAGCTATGGTCACTGAAATAATTCAAGTTTAAAGCACTGAATTAATGCAAGTTGAAAACAAGCTTTAAAATTCAATAGATCCAAAAAGGTGTTCTCACTAAGGAGACTGAATGGAAACGTTGAAAGGAAAAAGTCAAGATTGGATGTAGACCAACTATCATGCACATATGTAAATGCAAGATAGTTGTTAATGACCATTAGTTGAGCGCAGGAACTAAGAATGATCTCTATCTTGGGACTATTAATATAACTAAGATTACAGTTCATAGCTTCTTTAACGATAACAGTAGGACATTTTTTCTGTACCTCTGACACATTATTTGCAAGCTTATTACAAGCTATGCTGAACTTTATAAGTCACGGTAATCAGTTAGCATATATATTGAAAACCAAGCAACGTCTAAAGATTGAAGTGACATTAAGAAATCAGAAGACGAACGAATTTGTTTTGGGTCTAAGTTCTGCATAAATAAGAAGAGCCAGGCCCCAGAGGGTCTTCCTCTTTCACTCGACAACCAAAGCACATCAAATACTTTAACCCAACCATTAAGTTACATCAGGTATAGTTCCTCTATCGATAAAAAGTACTCCCGTGCACAAAGTACATCACAATCCACCATGAACTACCATAAAACATAATTTTCATTGATCATTGCACCACTCATATTCCAAGAAGTATTTCTTAAAGGGAGACTCATTTTAATAGTTTCTGAGCTACTGGGCATGTATAAGCGTAGCATTGGTCGTCAGTTTCACTAGACAGTGCATAATTTAAGTTTAGTTGATAAGGACTGTCTGTAGAGTTCTCATCTTGGCCTGCTCACTGAGAGTTTATACCTGGATTAACCCAGTTATTGAAAGTGTGGCCAAATGCTTTGCCTCTATAGCACTGAAGGGGCTAGGAACTTGTATTCTACAGCAGGAAGCCGCTCATAGCCAATTTTAGGAGGATTGTCTTTGTTTTTTTAGGTGTTCTCTAGTTTTGAACTTTAGGCGGAAAGATCTGGATGATCGTATTTGTAACGCTTCTGTGCAACTCTGAATTTCAGCAGTCGAGATTTCTTGAGGAGCACCCCGAGTAATGCCAAAAAATGAATTTGATTTTACTTTCACAAATGTATCTTCATTAGAGTTAGTAATAGCTTCCACAAATGTGGTTGTGTCAGTTTTGTTAAGCATGACAACACGCCATTCATCCTTCCATGACTTAAAAATTACAATGCTTGAACTAGAATTACCAGCTGAAGAATCTAAAAAAGTTTTACGGACAATCAGACTGTCAAGATTTTCTTGAGGTTTCTTCACGATCGCAGCATAAATAAGCTATTCAGGCACTATTACAGGCACAGAATGCTGAGAGACAGTTTTGAGGGATCCAAACTATTAAAGTAAATATGGAATCTATTTAACTTGCTAGTCAATGGGGCGGTAGTTTCGCCCGTAACAACTGATAATTGGTCTGATTCAAATATGAAGGATCGTGGCAGAGACACGCGATTGTCAACACAAAAATTGGACATTTGTTGATGCCCAGGGGACAAATTTATAGAACGACATTTAACAGCGCTGATCACAACCGTGTTATTTTTAAATAATTAGAAGACGAGTTTGGCTTTCTCTATTTGATGATAGTCTTTACTTTAAAATCATTAAAAAGTATTGAATTTGTCCTGATACAGCTATTGGTAACAATAAGGAATAGACATATACTGATTAAAATTGTGTATTTTTAAATATAGGTATTCCCATTGTAAAATAGACCTAGGGTATTCATCATGCATAAGTATTTGCTGTTAAGATTTATGTTTTGTATTAATTTGAGGTACCAGTTTAGTATAACTATGATTTGAGGTTCAATCCATGGTAGATTTTTCATTGTTCATATTATTAACTTGCAAATAAAGTGAACATACCACTTGATGCCTTTTTTGGTAGGCTAATTGATTAGTTTAATTCTTATTATTACTGGTAATTTCTATATAGGCTAGTAGGAAGTCAAAAAGATAACTAAAAACTCACACATCTATTAATTTTTGTATCCAAGATGGCTCACTTTTGAGTTGAAACTAGCCAGCTCTTTCTGAAGAAAACAAACATCCAATTTTGCTTACATGTAACATTACCTATAAGCAAAGTGTATTAGTCCATGAGCCCTGCAGGGAGCAGGGCAAGCTCTGTATTCTATATTTATTTAATAATTATTTGGCCTAGAGCTTTTACTCTTTGAGGCTCCAGGCCAAATAATTATTAAATAGATACAGAATACAGACCATGTACCACTGCCCACAGGGCTTATGGACTGATATGCTTTGCTCTATCAGTAGTGTTACCTGTAAACAAAATAAGATGTTGCACTGCCTACCTTCAAATCAACAGAACATAAATGTACTATTTAACCAATTGCTCTGATTTGCCTGTTCAAATTGTCTCATAGGCCAATGTCACAACAGCTATTAATGCAATTCTTCAGAAACAGGTGGAAAGTTTCAACTCAAAAGGGAAAGTGAACCATCTTGGATATGAATATTAATGGATGCATGAGTTTTTTAATTATCTTTTGGCTCCCTACTATACAAAAATTACCAGTGATGACTGGAATTATTGTTTAAAATATAATTTCATTCATATAGTACAACCCCAACTTTTCCCTTGGCTTTAAAACCATGCCCACTTTATGTATTTTTAGTAAGTCCCATGGAGGAGGAGGGTCAACCAGAAATGGATTTGCTTCTAGAAAGTTTTACATGCTATAGTGGACTATGCTGCAACTATTGCTGGAACTATTTTTGGAACTATGCTGCTTTGCAGTATAGGTTCCAATTTAGACAGCTTGTGATGAAACTAAACTGTTACCCCTTTTGTAAACTCTTTATGAATTGCTTCTATTACAAATTTTGTTTGTTATAAAGTGTTGGTTCAGCTAGTTTGTTGGTTTCAAGTTTGACACCAATGTTTTAAGTCTTTTTTATAGCCAACCCAAAAACTATATTAACAGACTATTCAGGTAGCTATGAAATAAACTTATGCTAAAGTTTTTTGTTGTTTAAAATGTAGAGATGTGAGAAAGAGTCAAACTTCAGCATATAGAGTTGGGTGTTGAGGAGAGGACAATCCCTTTCATATATGGAATAATTTCTGTTTGTCTTAAGGTTTAATGTTGGTTTTTACTTTCAGTTCAAAAAAACTTTGTTTTTTTTAAATTTAATTTCTGAATGTTTTGTTTTGTTTTGAATGAATATGAATGTTTGCATGTTTTGATTTTAATCAAAACATGCACTTATTATTTATACTCCAGTAAGAGCTTGAAGTACTTGTAGATAAGGGATTCATGCTTTTCTGAATTGAGCCAGTAACTAAAATAGGAAACAAAGAAGCCATAGATTATGTTGAACTGCCTTTTTTAGGCTATTGAATAGACAGATTTTTAGATTAACAGAAAAATAGGTAGCCTACAAATTGGATCGTTTCAGCTCTGCATAGGCTTAAATATTTTCCAAGAAGGCTCTGAAGTTCCAAATCTATGCCATAATAAATTTTCATAAAAAATTCTTGGTAAGTTTAATCCATAGAACTAGCTATCTTTCTGGTAATGAATATTTTAACAACAGTGCCAAAGAAACTGATGGCAACCCATTCAGAGAATTGTTAATGTAATAAAATACTGTGAAAGCTCTTTCTTATGTGGCTGATAAGGAAAGTGAACATACTATTCATAGAGACTACCCAAGAGTAAAAAACAGTCTCTTGAAATTTAAACTGCACAATTCCTTTGTCTATACATGCAGAGTGACTATTTGTGAATAGCGAAAGAATTTTTACCACAAAACATCCTTAGAAATGCTATTTTTGAAAAGCTGCCATTGAAGAGAACAAACAAGAAATCCAATTAAATTAAATGAGTGGTATGTTTAATATTGTTTTTACTACCTAGCATTCAGATATTTTAAATTAATCACATTTTCATTATCTATTTATTGAGTGGGTTGAAGGAACTGGACAATCTTCATCTAATAGTAGAGACTCCCCTTTTTTTCTTGTCTATCAAATAATTTTCTTCATCAGACTATTGATAAGCCTATATGCCATAGAGCTGATCAGAATCCCTTGCTGTTAAACCTCATCATATTGCATGATCCTGATTCCTTCGTTTGTCATCATTATTTACTGCCAATTGCTAGTAGCAATCACCTAGTTATTCTGTCTGTGCTGTCCCTAAATAGTCATCCTCAACCTAAATTTTGTGCTCAAACTTTCACCAACTATGAGGCAATACAGCAGGCATTTTCATCTGCAGACTGGTCAATGTTTATCACCAATGACATCAATGAGTCTTGATTAAATTTCCAAAAAACTCCTTGCTCTTGAAAAGAAACACTCCAGGGTTATTTTTAGAAAACAGCCTAAAACACTTCCCTTCCTGACTAAGGAAGTTAAGAAGCTG
Source organism: Artemia franciscana (assembly GCF_032884065.1). Taxonomy (NCBI): domain Eukaryota; kingdom Metazoa; phylum Arthropoda; class Branchiopoda; order Anostraca; family Artemiidae; genus Artemia; species Artemia franciscana. The sequence continues at coordinate 29,458,973 of NC_088880.1, read as the reverse complement.
ATTAACCAGAAATCTAGAGCTTGAAAACAGTATATGAGGAAGAGAAACCAGGAGACCCTGTCAATTTACAAGGCAGCATGGAATCATGTTACAGATTCTGTCAAAAAACTGAAATCTGCTTATGAGGAAAAATTAGCTCCTGACATCAAGTTAAACCCGAAATCTTTCTGGAGACATGTCTCTGCTAAAAACGCAAATCATCATACTATTCCTGACATTGTTGACCACCCTGTTCTACACTCATCTCCAATAGATACGGCTGACCTTCTAAGTGCACAATTTGGTTCTGCCTTCACCCAAAACTCAAGAACCTCCTTACCAGATCCTCCACTGCATGAAGTGCTTTTTCCCATGCCTAATCTGTCAGTAAGTGAAGTAATGGTTTTCAATAGCCTTGGGAAGCTTGATGTAAATAAGTCAAAGGGACCAGACAGTGTTCATCCATGTTTTCTTAAGGAGGGTTGAAAAGCTCTCAGTTACCCCCTGTGCATGCTGCTCCAGTTATCTCTTCAAAATGGGGAACTACTGCATAATTGGAAAACATCTTATACAACCCCAAGTCATAAAAAGGGACAAAGAGACTCAGCAGAAAATTACTGTCCTATAAGCATCACTTTTGCAGTTGTTAAGGTGCTTGAGAGATTTATTAAGAAAGCTCTAATTGAACATCTTGAGGTCAATAACATCCTCTCCACATCACAACGTGGATTCAGATCTGGTAGATCTGTGAACACTAACTTCATCCAAACATATGAATTAGTGACTACACTGCTTGATAAGGGTCTTCCTGTTGACATGATTCTTCTTGATATGTCCAAAGAATTTGACAAGGTTTGTTATGCATTCCTCATAATCAAATTGAAGGCTGCAGGTGTCAATGAAGGTGTTGTATAGTGGATTATGGGCTTCCTCTCTGAAAGATCACTGAGTCTCAGAGTTTTTGACTCACAAGGAATTCCTCATTTCTCTTCTCCCACAACTGTATTAAGTGGCATGCCCCAGGGCACTATTCTTGGGCCAACACTTTTCAACTTCTATGTTAATGATCTACTCACCCTTCTTTCAAATCTTATTACCCTTTATCCGATGACTCAAAACTAGTTAGAAAAGCAGCTACTCCCTCTGACCAGCAATCAATTCAAACAGATCTTGACAGTCTAGGTAGATAGGCTAACATGTGGCTCCTTGCTTTTAATGATGATAAATGCCACGTCATCCATTTTGGCAAACACAACAAGCATCATAAGTATTTCCTTCAAGACAACTTCCTTTCTGCTGTTTCCAATGAAATAAATCTTGGGGTTATTGTTGATCACCTATTAAAGTTTAACAGCCATGCTTAAATCGGAACTCTGGAGGTCAGATTGTCATTGCCAGCCCCTTTTTTCAAAAAAGATAAGAAGTTGCCTGAGGATATCCATCGTCATGCCACTAAGATGGTTAGCAGCATGAATAACTTTCCATACAAAGAAAGACTACGTCATTTAAAACTGCCAATACTGACATACAAAAAAATTCGTTCTAAAAAACCCTTCCCAGTCTCTTTGCACAGCCTTTGCATTCTTATACTAGAGGACATTCAATGAAGCTCCCCATGTAGAATTCGACAAGTACACATAGAAATCATTTCTTCAACCAAAGAGTCATCAATCTGTGGAATCTACTGTCTGAGGAAACAGCTTCTGTAGCTTCAACCAACACATTCAAGTCCCACCTTGATAAGGAATTGATCTGCCAGGAGTTCATTTACTATTGGGAAGCTGCAGAGTCCTCCACAAGAGTCTAAATCAACAACCACAACCTACACCAAATGAATTTTTTTTTCATCACTGGAGCATCACAAGGATGGAAAACCCTTATATTGCTCCAAGCTGTGATTTAAGGTAATTTAAGTAAAGGTAAGACTTGTTGTATCTGGTTATGAAAGTAGAACAGTTTCTATTATCTTTGCCAGGTACCTTTTTTGAAAGGGTTCAGAATCAGATATCTTAGGACAAGCATTTTACTTCTGACAACTAGCATAATGCATGTTCATAGACTATAAAAATAAAAAAATAAAAAAGAGGAAAAAAAACAAAAAAACAACCAAATCTAACCTTCTTAAGTAAACTCTACAAGAGGAGAAACGAAAGTGTCTTTTCTCCCCTTGTAGAGTTCACTTAAGAAGGTTAGATTTTGAGGTTGTTTTTTCTTTGCTTTTTTTCCCTCTTTCTTGTTTTGTTTTTTTAGCACTGAGGACGACTTGGTGGAGGTCCTTGTCGAAATATTTGCTTGATTTTCATTTTATATTTTGCTATTGGCTGACAAAATTCTTGTTTTTCACCTATTTGATTTTTCTCTTTTTATTTATTATTTCCTTTCTTGTTTTCATACTGTTCAATATTTAGACTTTTCCTTAAACTTCTTCATTCAAAAGCTGTAAATTTTTCTAGGAACTGAAGATTTACAATGGATTGTTCAGGGTAGACTAACAAAAGTATATTTACCACACAACTATGTTTGTATTAGTTGGTCAATATAAATTTAGAAATGATAACAAATTAGTCTTTAATGTTGGTATGTGTCTTATCTATATTCTTCTTTCTTGTATTTCACATCTATTTTTTAGATTTTGGGCTCCTTCCTCTGTTTTGAAGATGTATTATTCAAATTTGTGAAGGGGAGCTGACTGTGTAACTCAGCTCATGAAACATGGGAACACCTAACTTCTTTGGTGTCACAGCCATTAAGCAAGGTAATTGGTGTTATGGGGATTCCACCAATTTGATGGTTAATGTACTGCTTTTCTTATTTTGCACTATTGGGCTCAAAAGTTTGAACAATAATTGAACTAGTTAATTTTGCTACTTCTACTTGTCAAATAGAACAAACAAACTATAAAACCTGTCTGATGTTAATTAAAATAAAAATTCCAACAAACTTTTTCAGACCAATGTCTTACTAGTCATGCCTTTTTACTGCCTTTGTGTAATTTCATATATGATTGCCCTCAAATTAATGAAAACATCATTGATTAAAGTAATACTGTCTTCTCCCATGTAGCAAATTTTAAATAGAGGTTCAAAGATTATCCCTCTTTCCCTAAAAAATGTATTGGCTTTAAATAAGAAAAAAAAAATAATTACAAATTTTAAAAGGAAGGCATCCATCTAGTTTACCATTCATTGTCAGAAACTTTCTAAGAAGGGGTATCCAAGACCCTCTAGTAATATCTCTATTTAGATAACTGGATAAATATGAGGGATCCTAAAATAAACTTATTAAAAACTATGATATTCATCACTAAACTGATGAATCCAAGATTTTTTCCCAAATTGCCGCACATGAAATACATTTTGTATATATATATATATATATATATATATATATATATATATATATATATATATATATATATATATATATATATATATATATATATATGTATATATATATATATATATACCTGGGAGGTTTCCAGGTTAGCCTTATTAACCATCTAATTTTCAATGTACCCTGGGTGTAAAGTTTATGGCTTGATATTACTCTTCAAGAAAAATAAAAAATCCATATTGGGTATGTTTGTAGAAGCCCTAGTGCACCTAGTCTTGATAATTGTGAAATATCTCTCAAAACAATCATTGATGAAATGGTACCTTCAGTATCATCTAAGTTTGTATCTGGTTTGATAATTATTGGAGATTTCAACTTGTCACTTGTCACTTGATTTCACTTGTCAGATTTCAACAAGTCACTCCATTCCTCCCTTTGGTTGCCAAGAGAGCAATCAACAGGAAAAGCAGAGCCTGGAAAATCTACAATATAAAGAAAACAAAGGAAAATTGGCAGAGGTATACAAAGGCTCGAAACTTCGTCTCTGATGCAGTTAGGAAACTGAACATGAGGAAAAGCTTGTCACCAATATCAAGGCAAACCACAAATTCTTCTAAAGACAGGTTTCTACTAAAAATCCTAATCGTCACACCATCCCTGCCTTCAAACATAATGGCATACCCCACTTATCGCCAGTAGCTAAGGATAATGTTTTGAATACCCAGTTTGCCTCTGCTTTCATCACCCAGTTTTGTCAAGCTCGTCCAACTTACTGAAGAAATGGTCTTAACTAGCCTTGATAAACCTGATGTTTACAAATCTAAAGGATCAGATTGGATACACCTAAGGTTTCTCAAAGAGTGATGAAATTTTCTTAGTTCTCCTCCCTGTAGACTCTTCCAGCTGTCCCTACAAAATAGAAAACTACCTTTAGATTGAAAATATTCTATATCACACCCCCCCCCCCCAAAAAAAAAGATCTTGCAGAAAACTATCTTCCCATCAGCATCACTTCTTCAGCTGTAAAAGTGCTCGAGAGATTCGTCAACAGAGCTCTAATTCAGTAGTTTGAATCTAACAACATGCTCACTTCCACTCAAAATGGCTACAGATCTTTGAGATCCATTGATACTAACCTAATACAGACATATAAGTATGTCACATTGCTGTTGGATAAAGATTTTCTTGTCGACATGGTGCTCCTGGAACTCTCAAAAGCATTTGACTGGGTTTGTCATGAATTCTTCATCACCAAACCAAAAGCAGGAGCTGTTGATGATGTTATCGCCCAGTGGATACAGAGCTCCCTTTCAGGAAGAACACAAGTTGTAAGAGTCCATGACTAAGGGATAGTGTATACAGAATTTCCTTTCAGAATGAACACCATTTGTAAGAGTTCTTAACTCTCAGGGTGTCCCTCATTTCTACTTGTCTACAACTGTTTTATGCAGTGTTCCCCAAGGGACCATTCTTGGAACAAGTCTTTACAACTTCTAGATAAATGATGCACCCAACCTTGTCTTGAACCTTCTCACTCTTATGCTGATGATTCAAAACTTGTTGGTAAAGCATCAACACCTTCTGACATACAATCTATCCTAAAGGACCTTGACATTCTTCAGACTTTGACTGATATACGGTTACTCTCTTTTAATGCTGATAAATGCCATGTAATCTACTTCTTCAATTATAATCCGCATCAGCTGTACCATCTCCATGGCAACGCCCTCTGCAGTTTCTGAAAAAAGAAATCTTGGAATTATTGTTGATCATGAACTTAAGTTAACTACCCATGCAAATTCTGTACCGTCGTTTGCCCTAAAATCTCTAAAATCTCCTGCCGACGCTCAAAAGTATTTATGAAGCTCTACAAGGCACTAGTTTGCCAACGCTTAGAGGTAGAATGTCTCTGGCGTCACCCTACTTCAAGAGGGGCAAGGAAATAATAGAAAGAGTACAACGAAGAGCAACCAAAATGGTCGCAAGGCCTCAAAAACATGCCGTACAAAGAATGTTTATGTCAGTTGAAGCTTCCTACTCTCGCATGCCGGAAGAAATGCGGCGACATGATTATGGCCCGCAAAATTATTTCCAAAATATTCTCTCTGTTCTCCTTGCCCCCCCCCCCAGAACGTTCTGTGACTAGGGGGCATTCCGAGAAAATGTTCAAGAAACACTCCTCAATCCGAGAAAGAAGCTGTTTGAAGATATAAACATGTGGAATCAACTCTCTGAAGATACAGTATCTGTTGATTCGACGGGTCCATTCAAGCAAAAACTCGACAAAGAATGGCTAAAGTGGAAGTTCCTGTACAACTGGGAAACTATTGAGTCTTCAACACAAATGTAGCAAACAACTGAATCAAACATCCTACAGAAGTCATTACAGAGTATCAAAATGATTGAAAATCATTAGATTCGCTCTAAAGTTCAAGGTTCTTTATTATAATATATCAATAATTTACATAATTTATACATTTTTTCGTTGGCGAGGAGCAGAGCTCGTATATCAACCAAAAAAAGCGACAAAAAAATCATATTAATGAAAGAAAGAGAATTATTCTTGGCTGAATTTCTTATTAAAGAAATAACATTGACATGTTGCTCCAACCTACCGCCAACATTCGTTCATTCGAGACAATGCCAACTTTATACTACCAATTATCAGGCAGGGATTGGAGAAAGATCATAGAAAAACAATCACAAATGATAGAAATAATCAAACAGTTTGTGGTAATGAACTGGAGTAAGGAGCGACCCGGCTGAATAGTAACCAAAACTCTAAAAAACTGAATGTTGATACTATTAGATGCATCAAAAGAATCGGATTATTATGCTGATTATAAATATATAAGTTTCATCAAATTTATTCTTACTTATCAAAAGTTACAAGCCCAAGAAAACTTGCCTTATTTTGGAAAATGGGGAGGAAATACCCCCTTAATGTGATAGTATCTTAACGAAAATCACACCGTCACATTCAGCGTATCAGAGAGCCCTACTGCAGAAGTTACAAGCTCCTATTTACAAAAATTGTGGAATTTTATATTTTTTGCCAGAAGACTGATCACAGGTACATGTTTATTTGTTGTTGTTTTTTTCCCAGTGGTGATCGTATCGACCCAGTAGTCCTAGAATTTCACGAAAGGGCTCATTCTAACGGAAATTAAAAGTTCTAGTGCCTTTTTAAGTGACCCAGAAAATTGGGGGGGGGGGGTACCTAGGCCCCCTCCCACGCTCATTTTTTTCCCAAAGTCAATGGATCCAAATTTTGAGATATCCATTTTGTTCACCATAGTCGAAAAACCTAATAACTAAGTCTTTGGGGTGACATACTCTCCCACAGTCCCCGGGGGAGTGGCTGCAAGTTACAAACTTTGACCATTGTTTACACATAGCAAGGGTTATTGGGAAGCGTACAGACGTTTTCAGCAGATCTTTCCTCGGAGAATTCATCATGGGGGAAGAGAATTTCCAGGCGTAAGATTTTCTATCATTCTTGAAAAAAAAACAATGAAAAAGTAAATATGAAAAGTTTTTTCAACTGGATGTAAGGAGCAGCATTAAAAATTAAAACGAACAGAAATTATTACGCATACGAGGAGGTTCATCTCCTCTTAAATACCCCGCTCTTTATGCTGAATCATTTTTTGTAATTTCAACTATTTATTCTACGACCTTTGTGATTCAGGGGTCATTCTGAAAGCTTTGGGATAAAATATAAGTTTTAGTGTAAAGAGCAAGATAGTAACGAGGGGGCGAACCCTCTCATATACGTAATAGAAAACATACGAATATTTGTTACGTAAGTCAATTCGTAAATTATATGTATTTATTACTAACAAAAAAGTTCGTAAAAAAATTAAAGTTCTAGTTGCCTTTTTAAGTAACCAAAAAATCGGAGGGCAACTAGGCCTCCTCCTCCACCCCTTTTTTCTCAAAATCATTTTATCAAAACTATGAGAAAGCCATTCTCATAGCCAAAACAAAATTAATGTGCAAATTTCGATTTAATTATTCATATACGGAGAGCTAAAATCAAAACATGCATCAATTCAAAAACATTCAGAAATTAAACAAAAAACCTAGTTTTTTCAACAGAAAGTAAGGAGCGACATTAGAACTTAAAACGAACAGAAATTATTCCTTATATGAAAGGGGTTGTTCTCTCCTCAACGCCCTGCTCTTTCCGCTAAAGTTTTAATGGCACTTGGTATTAACCAAGTGACATATAGCAATCGCAAATTTTGTTGGTCTGTCTGTTGGTCCCGGTTTTGCTACTTTAGGCACTTCTAGGTAAGCTAGGACGATGATATTTGGCAGGCGTATCAGGGACAGAACCAGATTAAATTAGAAATAATCGTTTTCCCGATTTGACCATCTGGGGGGGGGAATGGGGGCCAGTTAATTCGAAAAAATAGAAAAAATTGTATTGCGAACGGTTGATCAGATCTTAATGAAATTTGATGTTTGCAAAAATATCGTGTCTCAGAACTGTTAGTTTAAATCCCGACCGGATCTGGTGACATTGGGGTGGAGTTGTGAGGGGGAAACCTAAAATCTTAGAAAACACTTAGAGTGGAGGGATCGGGATGAAACTTGGTGTGAAAAATAAGCACAAGCCCTAGATACATGATTGACATAACCGGAACGGATCCGCTCTCTTTGGGGTATTTGGGGGGGGGGGTTAATTAAAAAAATTAGAAAAAATGAGGTATTTTTAACTTACGAACGGGTGATCGGATCTCAATGAAATTTGATATTTAGAAGGATATTGTGTCTCAAAGCTCTTATTTTAAATCCCGACCGGATCTGGTGACATTGGGGGGGGGGGACCTAAAATCATGGAAAACGCTTAGATTGGAGGGATCGGGATGGAACTTGGTGGAAAAAATAAGTAGAAGTCTTAGATACGTGATTTACATAATTAGAATGGATCCGCTCTATTGGGGGGGGGGGTAATTCTGAAAAATTAGAAAAAATGACGTATGTTTAACTTACGAAGGAGTGATCGGATCTTCATGAAACTTCATATTTAGAAGGACCTCGTAACTCAGATCTCTTATTTTAAATCTCAACCGGATCCAGCGTTATTGGGGGGGGGGGGATCTTAGAAAATACTTAAAGCGGAGAGATCAGGATGACACTGGATGGGAAGAATAAAAACCTGTCTAAGATACGTGACTTACATAACCGGATCGGATCTGCTCTCTTTGGTGGAGTTGGGGGGGGGGGGGTATTTGGAAAATGAGGTATTTGTAACTTACGAAAGGGTGACCAGATATTAATGAAATTTGATGTTTAGAAGGATCTTGTGCTTTAAAGCTCTGATTTTAAATTCCGACCAGATCCTGTGACATTGGTGGAGTTGGAGGGGGAAACTGGAATTCTTGGAAAACGGGAAATCGGGATCGGATCTTAATGAAATTTGATATTTCAAAGGAATTCATGTCTCAGAGCTCTTATTTCAAATCCCGACCAGATCTTTTGACATTGGGGGGAGTTGGAGGGGGAAATCTTGGAAAACACTTGGAGTGGCGGAATCGGGATGAAGTTTGGTGGATAGAATAAGCAAATGTCCTTGATACGTGATTGACGTAACCGTACTGGATTCACTCTCTTTGGGGGAGTTTGGGGGAGGCAGTGATTTGGCGAGTTTGATGCTTCTGGACGTGCTAGGACGATGAAAATTGGTAGATTTTTACACCCTTTTGTTTAATACGGATCGTTAACACTAAACCTTTTTGACCTAAATCGTTTCCTTTAATCAGGAGACTGCTGTGAAGGTTGTTTAGCACTGGTAGTAGGTCCGTTGTTATACATATTCCTGATCCTTCAATCTTCGAAACAGATTTAAAAATGCTTTGGATTTCAAGTTCATTATGTAATGAGATGAGGATAGGTCTTGCTTTGGGCCTTCTAAGTACGGTAACTCCATTTACTGGTTTATCAGGAAGAAAGTATCATTTTGTCTCATGAACACTATCAGCTGCTAGGCTTTCTGTTTTTTCAGAAAGATTTTCAACATTAGATTTGGTGTTTTGACCTGAATGTTCAGACGGTAAACCCTGAATAATCATATTTAACTCTTTATCTTTAACTTCAAAGTTAAGAAGGTTTTTTCTTAAACTCATCACAGTGAGCCATTTGAAGAATAGAATCCTTCTCATGCGATGCGATTTTACTAGCCTGTCAAGTAGAGTGGGTTTTTAGCATACAGTCAAGCTTCTTTGAAAGTTGAGACTGGGAACAGAGGATTGAGTCAAGTTTTAAATGCAGACTTTCTTTAAAGGTATCAAAGCATATCGCTGTTACAGCCGGCATCATTTGTTACAATAAATAGTTGCCTTGATCCGTCTTTATTGAATTAAAACTCCATTTGGTTCATGTTTCTCTTAGTTAGTTAAAACAGTGCTATCTATTAGAACCTATTTTTCTTTGCAGGAGATCGGTAAAACGAAAAATTGTAAGATTTCTGCTTTAACAAAAGAAACTGGCTCCAAAAAAGCAGCTTTAAATCGCTGCACAGTCTATTAATAATGTTCAAAATTCTATGTATCTTCTTTCTGTCACCCACAGCTTATAGACTAATTTTTTTTATAACTTTTTTGGAAAGTTTTCTTTTAGAAATGAAAATTTTTATTTTTAACTTTTTTACGCATCACTAAATCATTTTTCTAAAATCTCTTAGTAAATTATCTTTAAAATATCTTTAGATCTTGAAGATGCACTACCAAATGAAGATGGAAATCTATTTGGAAGTACAGATCCTTTTTTGTTACCGAAAGAAGATGTTTTGCAAGAGAAGAGTTTTTCTACAGACGCATCTGCAAAGCCTGAACCTGATTGCCACCCTCTGAAATTGGAGCCAAGAATTAATGTAGACGGCGGTATGTTTTTTTTTCTTGTACATTTGTGTGTTCAGATGAAATATCAAATTTTTAAGTCCTTGGAAGAATGCAGTAGAAATTCAAACGTACCTTTAACGGACAGTCTACAAGCTAGAAGACTGGAAAACATAAATTTCACTCTAAACTATCATCCAACATTTTGAAAATGGTTTGTAGTCTATTGTTATCTTGTATACAGATCCAGAAATGTAAACTGTATCTGTAATATGTATGGTATAGGTTTTAAATCTCTTCCATGCTCGGCCATTTGATTAATCCTGTATTAGTTACAGGATTAACATCAAGGAGAAGATGCAGGAACAAATCAAAATACAAAGTGGGTGCAGTGAAACCCAATAAATTAATCCAGAGCGTAAGCTCATAAATTAATAAATAAAAGAAACTAATCAAGGAAAAATAATTTTCCTTTATTGTTGAAAGTGCGGAACTCTAAGTCTCTAGCACTGGGTTTTTGACAATTGGGATTTCAATTATATATTTCTGTTTCTATTTATTATAAATATTTTCTTTATAAAATTAATGTTCTATTCTATGTATCAATTTATTTCTATGTCAATTTAAAGGCATGCTCTTCCTAGAAACTCTAAAAATTTGCTTTCAGTCTTAAACCATCACTATGATTAATGATAAAAAAAAATCAACAAAGCAATAGAGTAGTAGGGGGGTGGGGAGTTGGGAGGGTTGAATTCCCGGTACTCATGGTTCTAATCGTCCATTTCAATGATTTGTTGTATATTTTTTTTTCTGTATCCTTAGCATTTAAAAAATAAGAGAAAGAAAACTCATTAGGTTTCATGCTCTTCATCCGATTTTTTTCCCAAAAAATGTTGCTAGAAATTACTAAAAAAAAGTTATAATAATAAATGCCATCCATTGAATCTGATTTGAAATTTTTTTGTACATTTTTGTAAAGATCATTCAATTGTTGCCTACTGAAGCTGCTTAGGGCTTTAGACGGCATTTAAAAGTCTAAAGAAAGGTTATAGATAAACTTCACAAGCTCCCCACTTTCTTGTCCATACCATCATTAACGCATAAAGTGATTATGATTATGAATGGTGTCTTATAGAGGAATTATAAGAAGTATATGTGCATTTAAAAGTGTTCAAATGAACTTTTAAACAGTCATAGTCGATGTTCTTATGCCCTTGTAGTGCATGAGAAATAAGAGAAAATTCATACCAATGTTTCAAGCTCTTTCTCGAAATTACTAAAACAGATGTTTGTTTTTCTAGATTGACTTTTTACTGTTAATACAAACATAAATAACAGTTTAAAATAAAACAGTTCAAAATAGGGATGAAACCTTTTTATTGATAGTGAACAGATTAAAATTTAACTGGATATTTCGAACACATATACAGTGTTCATCATCAGCAGTAAAACTGTATCTATTCACTGTCAATAAAAAAGGTTTCATCCCTATTTTGAACTGTTTTACTTTCGTCATGGAAAGGCAGTGTGGTCTTTGAAGTTATCTAAATAACAGTTGTTATGCCTGAATTTTAGTTGTTAAATTCAGCTACTTAAAAGACTGTTTATGTTTAAAGCTTTGTTCTCTTTATGCAGTTTTTGCTGATTTTTGTGT